>NC_142118.1:37050000-37350000 GCF_056152115.1 Neolamprologus brichardi | reverse complement strand
GATGTGTAGAAAACTCACCTGGTTTTCATGGACTGTGCAGTCTTTTATTTTTCTCTTTTTTCCTCTGTGGGAGGTTTTTTTGTAGATATATAATCTCTTGACTCTCCTCTTCAAGAAAAATTATTGAATGCATTAAAATAAGTAATAATAAGTTGTAGTAAAAGGTTTCCATATACTCAACATGGGTATGAATGTCATGGTAATTTGGGACTTTTAATGATTTCTTTGAACTGTTCTTTTCCAGGGTGGATTGATTGCACATATGTCCTGTTTCTTAATGAAAAAAGCAAGAATTGGGTGCATTTATTTTGGATTTTGTCTAATTCATAAAGGCTCAAAGATCTGCTAATAAGCGACGCTGAAGGTTCTACAATGTCCTTTAGCCTGACGTTTTTTAGGCCGGTTAACGTCTGGTTGATTACAGCTGACAGTTTCTCCATGCCAACATGAAAGCTGTTTGTCGAGGTGCTACTTGCTAAGGGGCATTGGACTAAATATCAGTGGGTGCATGCATATATTTGAGCCTGTGTGGGGCGGAGAAAATCCAACACAAACTCATTCACCCAATTCTGTGTTTTGCAATCTTTCCACCCTGGAAAAGGAACAGTTCAAAGAAATAATCTGAAGCACAACATGACATTCGTGATGATTGTATTTAAACCTCTGTCCACAGTAGACCTTCGTATCGTGCAATCTATGGTGCCTTTTGCTCTTTGACAGCTGGGATAGCTTCCAGCCTCCACGATTGAATTCTAATCTCGATTACGATCTGGGCTTTCAACGATCATTAAAAATGACTGAGCCGATTATTAGCCCCTCCCTCGTGCTTTACTCTCGCGCTGCTCCGTGTGGCAAATCGAGCGCACCTCTCTGCATTTCGAACACGCGTCACAACAATTAAGAGCAGCGGTCTCCAACCTTTTTTTTGCACCACGGACCGGTTTATGCCCGACAATATTTTCATGGACCGGCCTTTAAGGTGTCGCAGATAAATACAACAAAATAAAACTAGTACCAGTACCGAAAAAAAGAAGATTTATTCATAACACACGTGAAAAGACCCAGGAAAACCGAGTAAACGATAAAAACGATAACAAAATAACGCTGAAAACCGATAAAACCCTGAAAACTATACATTTCACACCTGAGCCTCAACTCTCGCGGCCCGGTACCAAACGACTCACGGACCGGTACCGGTCCGAGGCCCGGGGGTTGGGGACCGCTGATTAAGAGGACCCGAGGGAAGCTCGGAAAGCTCAGCAGAAGTTATTTGGAGAGGAGAGTGACTGCTGTTGGTTGAAAAGAGGTAAAAAAACTTCAGTGGTGAAACATTATGGGTTCATGAGTCAGACGTGGATCAAGTAGACACAGTGTGTAAACTTTGCTACGGTGTCGTAGCTGCACCACAGAGCAACACTGCAAAGTTCACTAAACACAGATGTTTACATTTTTCATTTATTTTTTATATTGCAAACATTTGCACTGTTATCAGTATTTGCACTATTTTTTATTATTTTTTGACAATCTTTAAAGTCATTATTCAACACATTGTTATTGTTAAATAAATATCGTCAAATAATCTCAATTTCAATTGATCAGTTTCTCAATTTCAGTGAAAATAATCGTGATTATCATTTTTGCCATAATCGAGCAGCCCTAGCTGGGATAGCTTCCAGCCTCCACGATTGATGGCTAGATGAATGAATGAATGGAAATTAACCTAATGCTTTAAGATCAAAAACTTTTTGTTCAAAATCAGTTTAAGCAGCACAAAATGTCATAATAGTCCAGCTCAATTTGTTAAGGCATTTCCACTAATATAATTGTTATAATAAAATAATAAATGTCAGTGTCAGGACATCACAAGAGTCACTATCATCAGAGGATCCCAAGTGTCTGCAAAATTTAAGCAAAGTAGTTGCACACGAGACTAAATCTTTTAAAGCAACACCTTTAAAATATGTGTTTTACTACAGTAAACATGCAACGTGCTCTGGACACATCTCAATCCCTTTAGCCACATTAAACAAGGATAATTTTCAAATTAACCTTTGACCCAGGTAAGCTACACCTCTGGACACAATATTAATTAGCAGCAAGTCTTTGATCTTTTTCCGAGTGCAGAGTGTTGTATAAGGTGTAAAAAGCCCTGCTAATTATGCTATTTCCTATTTTCATCAAATAAAATCTCATCGCGCTGCCTGTTTCACTCAGTGTTGAGTCCAAAAAGGTCCATATATGGTGTTAGTCTAGGCATCCTTGCCCAGTGAGGTTTTTGTTGCATCCTGGATGGACCAGTGTGGCCTTGGATGGTATTTAGCCTTTCAATACAGAAAAAAAGAGACAATTATAGTCCTCATCTTTGAAACACTGAAGCTATTAGAATGCCTTTGTACACTATCCCCTTCCCTCTCTATGTGCAACACATTATCTATTTGTCAGAGTATTAGGAGATTAGTCATGTTAGACCTCGCTTCCTTTGTGGGCTATCTATGAATTACACTCTGTGAAGGACATTTTTCCCAGCCAGCAGTTAAAGGATGGTTCATTTTTGTATTTATTTCCCACACACATACTTCGCTTGCTAGTTGGGCACACATGGGGAGGCTACAGCTGTTCCTCACCCTAAACTCTGCCAACAATCATTACAATGGATCTCAAATCTAACACTTGATTGCATTAGGCTTATGCAAGAAAATGTGTTCTTTGTCTAACAGATACGGAGCCATTGGTGTGATTTTAACTTCCCAACTTCAGAAGAAAACGCGACTCGCCCAAAAAACCAAACTTTTCCACCAAATGAAACTCAATCTATCCCCTTAGACAGTTTTCGGTGAGTCAAAGTGAACAGCGTGACATGTGGAGCCACTTCTGCAGATTTTTAGCGATGCATCTCATATCCAAATAGTTTGAAAAGGGCTCTAAGGATTTAGATCGCTGTCAAGATACAGTATATTTGATTTGTTCAATTTCACCCTTGTGAAAAGCCAAAGAACAGGCCGGTTTCAGAATGTCAATGTTGTGTATCATAGCCACGATAATGCTCCCATATCCTGCTCCAGGACTCTGAGGTCTCTTCAGAATCCTGTGCACACTGTGAAACGGATGATTCCCAGAGATATCCGGGTATATTGGATTTACCCGGCAGATGAAACTATTTGTGACCAATATGTCAATTTTTTCCAGCGTGTTTGCGAGGGCAGGTTCTGACATCTCGCGGCCTGAGCAGACACATGTTCTGCTGACCAGCAAAAGCTTCACATCTTGATATGGAGAGATTGCTCTGTGGCCATTTATTAACATCCTGTGCAGCTGACAGGGTCGGCTTAAGAGCAAATTGAAGAAAATTTAAGCGTGGCACTGCTCCCCCCGTCATCAGATTGGCACCTAAACTCCACTACAGTATTTTAGATAATATGCTGATTGAGGTTATTATGTGTGAGATACAATTTGAAATGGCTTACTAATGAACTGAAAGGTACTCCACTATCTCAGGTCAGTGTTATATTTGCCAAAATCCAATTCATTCTGGAGAGATATGGAAAATGTCCCCGATTTCATTAAGGTATTAGAATAATCATTTAAAAACTACAGACAGAAATAGCTGCCTCCAGACAAATCACCCGAATGATAACATTTCCAGATCGATCAGTTCTGGCAGCGGCCCAGCGCTCGGCGAGCGTATCTGCTTTTCACAAGGCATTTCTGTTCAGACTGATATAAGTAGGAGCAGGCAGGCGGATGCAGTCATCCTCTGTTCCTCATTCTGACTTGGATTGTTCTAGAAGTTCCATGAGACAGAAATGGGGCTCCCAGAATTTGTTATTTGCTTTTTGGATAAAGTTTAATTTAATCAAATTTTAAAAAAAGGGACAGTGTGCACGGTTTAAATCCACCACGTGAAATGATTAAATGTTGAAAGGTGACACCTGAGCCATTATCACGGCTTAGCTTTCTGTCAATATTAATTTTATTTTTTTCTCTTATTTACTCTAAACCTAGACGGATTATTACCACTTAAAATGGTGTTTTTTTGAACAGTAACATAAACATGTTTTATTCAAATGACAAGCAATAAGAGCACAGGAGGAAGCCATATTCCCCTTAGTGCCAGCAGGCAGGCACGTAGACGGATCTAGCCTCGCTGACTAAATTGTGCTTTTTTCCCCGAAAATTGGCAAGCTCTGGCTCACTAGAGGCACACTATGGTGTTGTCAATAACAATGACTGCCTGTGGCTTATTTATTTTCTTATCAGCTTTAATCAGTCTGTGTTGACAATGACATCTGCGCTCAGCAACATCCAAATGCTACCAGTTAAGATCCGTGTACATATTTGTATTGTTTCGCGTCATATGGCTGCGATGTATAATTGGACATTTGTGTTTGAAGATACAATTGACCATCTAATTTTGTGTATAGTCACACATGTTCTTCAAGAGCTGCATACAGGAGAGTATGTTTTAAGGCGTCTGTCTTGACCCACTGAGCAAATCACAAATCCCTCTAAGCCTCCGAACAGACGAATGTTTGCCTATAAAACTTTTCCAGGTTCTTTTTTATTTTAACTTTATTGCTTTGGACTCCTGCCCTCAAACCAATAAAGCAACATTTGAAAACATATACAGATCGACGCAGTCATCTTGAAATTTTGACATATCGAATGAAACTCTCATTTCCTGTTTTTTCCTATAAAACAGTAAACGCTAAAAAGCTATTCGCTACAGATTTATGTTTGACGAATGACTGAAAGTTCAACAAAAAGATTCTGGCCTTTTGCCCTCTAGTCTCTAACTGAACAGATAGCTGCTGCTTTTGGACAGTTGTATGATTGACTGCATTTCCACTGAGGAGCACATTTTTCCACTTTTCTGCCCGGCTCAACTGCCGGGTATGCCGACAGGCGTTTGCCTGTCTGCAGAAGCGACACTGGACATGTGGGCGAGTGTGTGCGTATGTGCGGCTCTGTGTAGTATACGTGTATCGTCCATGTCTACCTCTCTCACTTGCTGAAACATATCCGTCCAAATTTGACAGCATGGGGGCAGACAGCCATGCTGCAGAATTCTGATCATTTAAATGCTCAGAGGCCTGCTTGAATAGCAGAGGTGTTAAAAAACCCAAAGACACACAGAGAAAAGGATAGAGAGCAACCCTTCACATGCCTCCATATCGCATAAGGGACTGCCTGCCACTTTCCTGTGAAAAATAATGCTCACTTGTCAATCTTTCAAGACCCAGTCAGATAGCCACCAGTCCCACGGAAACCTATTGAGGTGTATGCTTTGTTTCATGTGGGGCACGCCTCAGAGGAGATTCTGTAGAGTTGTATCTATGAATTGCCTCCAAAATCTAGGGTAGATTTGACAGAGCCCTACTGTTGCTGTGCTATTGTGCTTAAGTAAGAAATACAAAACGTGCGTTCATTTGCCTGAATGAAAGGAAACTCGTAGAGAGACATAAAGAAATGTCGATGAGAGGGACCTGAAAAAACCCTAAAAGGTTAGAAACAAATGGCACCTATGCTCCATGGATACGGCTGTATTTCTTAGTAAACACCGTTTGAATTACAGTTCAATAGCACAATTGTCCCCGGACTTTTTTTTGGGGGAAAAAATTGATTTATCACTGCCCTAATTACTTAAATTACTGCCTAATGATAAATAGACTAGCACATGGTTATGTACACAAAGGTACTGCATTCCTCCAGAAAAAGCAATTCTCTGTAGTCCAAGGCACACACTATAAAAGTGTCTTGTGATTTATCTATGCAGCAATATAAATAAAGAAAAACACACCCAGCAGCTTTAGGATGAGGTCTGCATATCTGTCCACGCAAACACTTTCATGTCATTTTGAAATGACGCCACCTGTTTCAGTTTTATGACTCACAGCACCGATGCAAGTCAAAAACCTCACCTGTGTTACGGTGGAAAATCTAACTTTGCCGCCAAAAAAGAGACTTTTTCTGGGTAAGTTAACAACTAGTGACACCGCTCTAACAGTCGAGCGCAGTCGAGCGTGCCTACAGCCTCCTCCGAATCTGCTGAAAGAGATTCTGTCCTAACCATCCCACGGGCCGTCTTAAATGAGGAGGTTTATATCAGTGTATCTTTCAGAGAAACACTGATATACGCAGAGAGAGATTGAATGTTTTGCAAATTATTCACAGGGATTATAAATCACACTGGTGTCAGAGTTTCCAATGATTGGAGAGGATGCTTCCTCATTCCTTAATACAAATGACATGGAAAACAACAGCTGCAGCAATAAAACGCTCTGCCATAAAGAAGGATAAATAAATGTACAAAAGGGAAAAGCCGGGGCTCATCATTAAACATGTCGGCGTTTCTCAATGTCAACTCAATGACTGTCTGATGTCAGTGCCTGTTTTATTGTTGTCATAGTTGCTTGTTTCAGTCTTGTCTAATTCATTTATCTCACTCATGTCCTCTTTTACATTTTTTTAATGGATTTTAATCGTTATTGTTGTTGTTGCTTTTAAACCCTTGGGAAATGTTCTTTACCTTGGGTTGATCAAAGTGACATCCACATGCATATTTATAAAGCACCTAGATGTGACACATTTTTAATAGTGACTGCGTTTTTTAAGGCTTATTTGACATATTGGCTGGATATTTTACACAAACACGATTGGAGAACAAAGGCAGTATTTAAAAAGTTGAACACCTGTTCAAAAAGAACGTGGCCAGATTTGAAAGCATACATCAACTGGTGCACAGCCTATAATTTCACCCTCTGCAGCCTCACTTTAATGTCAACCGAACAGTACACAGATGACTTCCAATTTGTATGTTTAACATCCAGTTTAGCATCATGCCAGGATGCCAGTTTCCTGAATTTTGTATTAAAGATAGCAATAATTTAATTAGCTGATGGCAACAGGGTGATAATGCAGCTAATGAACCTCTTTATCTGGAGTTCATGGCCTGTTTTGTTTATAGACTACTTTTAAAACCGAGTACAACATAATTAACAAATTAGACCGGGGATGTTGGAGCTGTAAGCATCCTAACCACAGAGTCACTGAGCTTTGCAGCATTCAAACAGGGACACCGATCTTCCAGAAACAGCACGGTCACTCTTCTTAGGTGCATGGTGTGCCAAACAACCTCCCATTTTTTCCTCCCAGATATCAGGATAAATCATAACATAAAAATTATTTAACTGTGGCAGCAGTGACAACTTTGCTAATAAATGCCTGACGGGGATTATATTCTCTGGCAGAGACTCCCTCCTAAGGCAAGTGTAACCCTGTTTCTCCCCTTGTTTTACTTCATTTTGTCATTATGCAAGGCAGGAGCTGAGGTGGTTAACTACACCGAGTCTGGGTGAGTCTCTGGCTAATGAAGGTGAAACACAATGACACTCCATTTCCACATTAGTCTCCCCTTTTCCCCCTTTTCCTTTTCTCTGTGGGTTCACGGTGACCTGATCCTCCCCGCTCATCTGTGACTGCTCCAAAAACAGGCTCGCAAACACATGCTCATGTCTTTTACTAATATACTTATGAGGACTGTCTCCTTTCTTTCTTTGGCATCACACAAAGATGGCTGACAGGACTCGACTAAAACAGACAAATATTTCAGCGATCTATGAATCACACTTGAACTTTGTTAACATTTGTGGCCTGATTTCATCCATCCAATAAACAAGACAAAGGAAAACAAAATCAAAATGTCATGTTCTGGGAGCGACGCTATGTTATTTTAATGGGACATGTTTTTCCCATTAAAATAACATAACAGACAGATTTATTTAACACCAGCTCACAACAATAGTCGCCTCAACAAGAAAGGAATTTCGGACTGATTCCTGCATGTCTCTCATGCTTATTTAGAAAGTGCTGCATTAAACTGCATTATAACTTCCCCTGTGGCTAGAAGCTAGTTTAAGCAGCAGCTCTGCTCAGTGTAATATTACCAGCCTCAAAAGTACAATATATAACATTTCTGCATAAAAATGTCTAAAACAGCCATGACTAAATCCTTAAGTACAGAAATCCCTAATTTTGTTAAATGTAATGGGGTATTTAAATTTGGTCAGCTTTCAGCTGCTTGCCCGGTTTTACTTATGTCAGCTATCAAGGTCTACCATATAGTGATGTGTCGGTCGCGAACGAAATGGCTCTTAGAGCCGGTGTTCTGGGAATCCATCCTACCCGTTGTTTCTGCGCATGCGCACAACACGAAATTCAGTGGCAAATTGTCCTACCTTTGTGAATATTAGCTAGAAAAATACTCTGACCGGTAAAATTAACTGCCAAACCAACCTACCTTTGTGAATGTCACCTACAAGCATACTTAAACTGCTAAAATTTTGTGGCAAATCGTCCTACTTTTGTTAATCTGAGCTAGAAGCATACTTTAATAGCTACATTTCAGTAGCGAACCATCCTACCTTTCTCAATATGAGCTAGATTTGCAAAGTTAAGTGGCAAACCGTCATACCTACTTAAATTGGTGCTGGAATTACTCTGTGACAGCAGAAATGTGCATAAACTACTCACGGTAGGACGTTTTGCCAAAGTAGGATGGTTTGTCAGAACAGATCTTTGACATGAACGATGCAAGCCGGCTCATTATCACGAGCCGTGGGTTTTTTTTTTTTCTTTCTCTCACCCTCTCTCTCGCACTTTTTTTCTGCTTACAATACATATAATATTGGCCATATTATATTCACATTACCACAGTGAGATGACTTTAGTCTCATGAACAACATGAGCTAATTGTTATTTACTAGCTAATCTTACAATGACTGTTCAGCACAGAAATGAAGCCCAACTGTCCTGTGGTTTCAGCCTCAGATACTCAACTAATCAAAGTGATGTCATGACAAAAATGAATGACCAACAAAACATTTTTTTTCTCCTTCATTTCTGTCAATCAATGCTGTATGTACAGTGTTGCCAACTCCTCAGTAAGGAAAATCGCTATTGGTTGTCCTAAAAGTCGCTAGAAGTCGCTAAATGACGTCATCACGTAATTTGCATAATTGGTCATGCTAATGTAATTGTAACCTACGCTGCTGGAGAGAGAAATAACATCATGGACGAGACATAAAGTGAGCAAAAAACGTCCTAAATGCATTTAGAATTTATTTAGAACTACAAATTAAATTTCTTTTAGCAATTATTGTTTTTTGTAATGTCTTTCATGGCAAGTCTGAAAACTCGCTAAATATAGCAACAAAGTCGCTAAGTTGGCAACACTGTGTATGTAATGTTTCTAGCGGTTAGTATCATGGTTGCTAGGCAACCTGAACAGCACAACGGCTACACCGTCCCATTTCACAAGCCTCTCACTTCCGCACTTCTCGTACTTATAATACGCACCGTATGTAGTAAGCGTAGTGCGTGTACTTCAAGCGTGCAGACCCTGAATTGGGACACAGCCAAAGGTATCCGGTCGTTAAGTGATGACTTGACGAATCCTACTTCCGGGCCTAAAGTAGTCTGCGTTTAATATGGCTTTTGTGTTGTTAACATGTTTAATGTTTTGTATTTTCTTCTATTTAATCTCAAAAAGCTCCTAAAACAGTCAGTGATCACTGTTGACCTCCCTCTGCTTTTATTACCGCTAATCATTTATTTAAGCTCAGTTTTTAAAACCTTAGGATGCAACTACAGCCCAGCCCATGCAGCAGTATATGAATGACTAACCTCGTATTGTGGATGGATTATCTCAGTTGTTCTCCTGGCTGAAGTTTGGTCCTTTTACAGCATCCTGCCATGCGATTACATTTGTTCCTGACCACCAAGAACACTCACGTTAACTTTTATGGAGTGGAAAAAAAGTTAGCTTGTTTATATTATGCTAACATAGCTGTGTCGCTAGCGGTCAAGTAGCACATCATTATATACCAGCTAGCCAAACTTCAGTAACCCTACAAACGTCACTGCTGTTTAGTTTTCTGTCTTCATTTATGTTGGAAGTGCTAACAGAGCTGTCCGTTTTAACTGTTTCCAAAACCCCGCAGTCAGGACATGCTATATTGTATTTAGATAGAAGCTAGCGAGCTAACTTCCTGCTAACTTCTAACTCCGTTAAATGTCATAAATTCCGTTTTCATGGATGCCTGGATGTTAAACTCAGTTGTTACACCTGGTAGAGCAGAACGCTGATCATTTTATTAAAGATGAAAGACTTTAGACAGTTTTTCAACTCTCAGTAATGCCATAGTGATCGTTTGATATATGGACATTACATTAGTAATTCCTTTTGTGCATAATTTTATATTATTGTTAATAATAAATCAATTAAAGCAACAAAACAACATGAAGAGCCGGTTCGGAGCCGAAAGATTCGGCTCTTTCACTAAAAAGAGCCCGAAATCCCATCACTACTAGCATACATACCTATCTGGCATACTTACAGTTTTTACGCTTGCATGGACCTCACGGTCAGGGGCGCCGTAAGGGGGAGAAAAGTGATGTCTAACTAGTAAACAGTAGACTAGTCAACTTGTCTTTTTTTAGTATGAAAATTTTTACAATAATTAACCGTCACAATAATCAGATTGCTTTATTTTTGGCAACAAAAAATAAAATCCAGTCACCCTCTGACCCAGCCCCCCCTCCTTGTTTCATGATTTGGTTTGGTCCAGGTGCACGCGCTCAGACGGAAGAGTCTCTCCGTTGAAAACAGGTCCAGTTTCAAAAAAGAAATTAAGATAGGTGGAAATTAAACTCATAACAAAGTCCATATGAAAGAAACTGCTTGACTTTCCTAGTATTAGTTAGCTTACTTCATTTATAACAGAAAATAATGTGTTTGTGTTCCTTTAGCCAACGTGTAATTGGTGCAGGCAGATCCTCCGCACATATGTTTGATCACTAATCTGACGACCTGGTGCCACCGCAAACCTCTGGCTCAGCTGTCCCACGCATCTCCCCAAACTCACACTCATGACAGTGAACCGGCCCCACTGATATCCGAAGAAATAGGTGAGTTCAGGGTAATGTGTTTTTTCCTACACACTATAAGCCAGTGTGTATTGCTCTGGATATATTTTGCACACTGCCTATGATTGTTAGGCATATATATATATATATATATATACATATATATATATATATATATATGTATATACATATATGTATATATATATATATATATATATATATACATATATATATATATATGTATATACATATATGTATATATATATATATATATATATATACATATATATATATATATGTATATACATATATGTACATATATGTATATATATATATATATATATATATATATATATATATACACACACATATATATATGTATGTATATGTATAATATGTAAAAATGTCAATGGCTTCCATATATCTCAGCAGTGTTGCATTAAATCAAAAAATCAATTTATGTAAGCAAGATACTGATCCATGTGTTCACATTGTCATATTTTCAGGGTTGGTGTATTTGCAATATTTATCTGGTGGGGCCCTTAATGATATTTTTTTCTTCACGTGGCCCCAAATCCCTGGCGGCACCCGTGCCCATGACTGACTTTGTCAGAGTGCATTTCCCCCACCTATAGCTCAGTGGAATAATGTGAAATGCCTCACTTGTTTGCATGTGTGCATCCTCGTGCACTAGACAAACAAAACAGGGAACTCCCTATGAGTGACATCTAAATCACTGAGATTCAATCGATCCCAGTTTATTAAATTGAAGTTTTCAGCCATGAAAGCCTTTAAACTTGTAGCAAATGTAGCAGAAAAATGGTCTTTTTCTTGTGATCTATAAGCCATTAGCCCTTCTGAATTTAGGACAGAAAACACAAAAATGCATTCCTGGTTGAAAAATTCAAACCTTGGTTTAAAACAGGATATTAGCGATATTAGTCATCCTTAGTATTGGTCTTCCCCAGCCTGAGCGTTCGACTCATCCTGGTGACCGGAATGCATTTAAAATGCCAAATATTCCCAACTGCACACCTGCTGGAGGTATTGGAAAGCATAAAAGGAAATGAGAAATGAAATAGAAACAGTTTCCATCACAGGATAAATAACTTGGAGAAAAGGTTATATGAGAATTACACTGAAAAACATCAAACTAGACCTGCAAATGTAAATTTTCTTTTAATCCACTATGACCAGTTTTAAATTTCTTGCACTGAGTTGTTTCAGCTTCCTGTCACCTGCTTGCACTGTTACAAGATTAATTTCTTAATCCTTCCTAATACTTTCACTTGCAGGCATTTTTAAGACAGGCAAGTGGCTTGCCCACTGCATGGCTGTTCCAATATTAATTGACTGCTGACAACTTTTTCTCATTGATGTAATGGATTCTCCAGATTGACTGTGAGCAGACTCATGATGCCATGTAAACTATATTGTAAAGGCTGGGGAATTAACCGTGACGTATATGACCCCAATTAGTACTTATCACCATTACTTTGAGCACTGCAATCCTGTGAGGAGGATTTAAAATGATCATTGTCAGTCAGTTTGAGGGAAGTTGAAAAGTGACGCTGTCTCCTGCCCATCAGTCGGTCAACTTTAGCTGTAAGAGATATGGGGGAAAAAATGCATCGGAATAAAATGTGGTGTTAGTGCGAAAGGATAAGTCAGCATTTTCTTTCACTGTGCTGTGGCTTAATAACGTTGAGCTGCTGCGGCTGAGGGTGATGATTAGATGCAAAGGTGAAAATCTAAGATGGTGGAAAAACTAACAAACCAATATATATTCATGAGGTTAATTAGAGGATGTGCTATAATGATGCCTTTTTGTTATTGGCTTCTTTGTCAAATGGAAACTGGCACTAAAAAGTGTCAGATTGCAAATCAATGCCAATTATATCAATATATTATGAGTCAATAATATTTTTGGTTGGTTTGTGATGTTGCTGAACTGCTGTGAATTAAAGATAACATGAGTCGTGGTGGGAGCTTTTGGGTAAATATGCACTAATTCATAATGTTGGCTGTCAGTTGTGGATCTCTTTCCGGCGGCGACCAAGACAAAGAAGTTTTCATGAAAAAAAGCATAATAACAATAGAAAGAGTTCATTTCTGTTAGTAAATTGTTCACATAATGAGTACTTAGAGGAAAACAAGGCACATTTTAACCATCACGAAAGCCTAATCATAGCTCACGGAGCACAGCGTTGCTGCTAAAACGGTGTATTAATATCACGGATATCACATTTTGTGAAGTGATTTAATTTCTAAGTAAATAAATACCAGATTAACATTTAAGTCAGCATTTCGACGTATTTGTTTAAGATTTGATTATATTCATCACGCAGTAAATAAAACGGCGATACTTTATTTCTGTAGCTTTTTCTTTAAGCATCTCTGATTCCTCGCAGATGTTAAATTAAACCATTAATCAGATATGTTTCTGGTGGAGGTGGGAATTTTAAAATAAATAAAACACACGCTGATTGCTCACTGATTTACTATTGTGTTTCACAATTGGTGTTGTTATATCACTTTCAACCATCAAGTGGCTTGTAAACCAGCTCATGCCCAAATCATGCACACGAGCAGCATTTCAGGGCTGTATAATCACCTTGCTTATTATTCAGAGTAGTCTATCCAGTGTTGATTAATGCTTCTGAGCAAATATGTACAGAGGGCCTGGTTAATCTGCAGCACTGTTTTAATCAAGTGGACCTTTGTTTTTGTCCAGCCGTCTAGTTTGTCCACCAGGCGTAGGCTCTCACACGGTCGTTACATATCGCTCACAGCAGAGAATTTCTGCAGAGTACAATTTTTGTTTGGCTCGACTGCTTTCTACTTCCACCCACTCTCCTCTGTAACATCACCCTTTACCTCTTCCCTTACTCATCTGTCTGTATGTTTCCTCCCTCCTCCGTTCGGAGACTAGCCACTAATCCTCGGAGCATTTTATCATGCAGCGGTGACAGTGGGTACTCCTGTCAGCTGACCTGACCCCAGCGGACCTCTGCCGCTATCGACCAAGTGACCCAGTGTACTGCTGAGGGAAAACAACATTTCCTGCAACTGCAGAGGGGTCCCCGAGCAGCGAGAGAGGAGCCGGCAATGTGACTGACACAGGGTGACAAACACTTTGAACTCAGACAACAGGAAATTAATGCATGGAGCGCCGCTCAAGGCACAGCGCATTGCATGCGGCACACTTAAATTGACACGTCTATCCAGATGACACATGTTGATACTGTGGCTGTGGCCTCAGTTTCACTTGTGAGTCTCTGCATCTGGTTCTCCTCCAACACTGCTGGCACACTGGCCACATAAAGACAGGCCCTGCAGATACTGGAGCCGCCCTGTGAATACAAATGTAAGTGGCTTAGTCTTTTTTTTATTTTTCGCATCCAAACAGAAATCTCAATATGGCATCAGCAACTTGAAACTCAATGTGAAAATAGGATTGGCATCTGTGCTACTAAATGACCCCATTTAAAATCACTGAATGCAGGGGTTGCAGTTAGCTTGTGTGGGCAGTGATGGTATCTGTTATTTTAGCCTGGGGGGGGGGGGGGGCACCTCTGGAATTTAAGTGCTTAATCTTGTCTGCCTACTGAACCAAAAAGAAAAGCTGTTTGTTAGACTACATCTACATGATGGTGTCTGTTTTTTAAACTGCAGGTTTTGTGTGGGAGCAAATTGTGTCCTGTTGTAGGTTGTTTCAGTGGCGACATTAGCCATCAGTGAAACAAGAAGGTATAAATAGATTCATCTCACCTTCTTCCCCCTATTCCAGTTGAGCCATTGAGAACACTGGGTATCAAAGTCAAAACATGGTTGTTTGCATGGCTGCTACGACCACTAGTCCACATGACTTCACAGCCACACCGTATCCGATCTCCAGTGGCCAAGCTAACGTACAAGGGCAGAGACTCGTTTTACTGTTGGACACAAAACAAACAGAGATATTTCCCGCAATTCCTGAAAAGGGACATCAAAGGTTCCGCCCAAAGTGCAGATGTGTTAAGAGTATATCGGGTTTTTGCATGGAAGCATGCATTTTTTTGTAATTTTACACCAAATGCTTTTTTGTCATACATGCATTTAAATGATGAAACCCATCCACCTGAGAAAGCAAGTTTATGTTGTTAGTCCTGCTATTGCTATATATAAAGCAAAGAGGCACTGCCCTATAGCAGAAAGCTTTTATGCATTCGATTACCTAAATTTCCTGTATGCCACGCCCACACCACTGGTTTAGATAACCGGTGTCAGAGCTATGTAGTATGAACATACCTTTACGCTTTTCCACATGATTTCTTCTTCCTGATCTTAATCTCAATAGTGCACTGCTGACATACATAAATATTTGATTTTTTGGACGTCGTTTCTTTCAAGTTGCACCAGCCCGACTGCATTTAAAGCCCAAAAAATTCAGCCATCCAGCTGTTCTTCCTTTATCGGCCGAAGAACTGACTCCACCGAGCTACCCAGCCACAGCTGTGAGCCATAACGTCGAAGTGAGTCGTAATGCGGTTCATACTTGATATCACCTTCAAGCTGAAAAGCCCTGATGTACTCAAGACAACACAACCATCGAGCATCTGTTGGAATCCCCCAGGCTCTGCTTTAACTTAGTTGAAGAGTACATGTGCGGCGAGGAAATATTGCATTTCCCCAAAAGCCAGACAGCAAAATGAACATTTGCCGTAATGATTGCATTACAGTGTAGGCTTATGCATTTAATTACAACATCAGGCCTGAGTCGCTTATTAAAATGATATGAAAGTGAGGACCTTTGCAGCCAGGCTGTACACAAAGGGTAAAACTAATCAATCAGGTGGAGGCACGAGCGTATTCCATTACACTTATTGAAATACCTTCATAATAAAAGCCTATTTCCAGGGCTTTTGCTAGAACATGTAATAGGCACCATTCACAGAGCTGAGTGTCAATACTATGATTATCACAAATAAGCGCAAAGTAATTTATCCTTCTGAATTAACGGAGAAATGACTTGGAAGGCGGAAGCGTGCCTGACATTAGACCATCTGATCGTTTATGATTGTTGGGGATCTGAAACCCCAGCTCAGGTATCATTAATTGCTTGTCCTCCCTTTTTCAGTCAACATAATGCTTTTCTCTGTTCCTATCTGCAATGTGATCCATTGAACCTGAGATGTAATTTACATGATTGACAAGACATTTTATTGTCGTTTCAGACATAAGAAGTTTAAAGAGGAGGCTTTAAAGGTCACGCCAGTAATTTCATCAGCTAAGAAATGTACTGTGGATAGATTTCAGGGCTTTCCTCTAAGGATGCAACAATGGCACTGCATATAATAGCACCATCCAGCCACTAGCAAAAGTGTTGGGCTTGGTTTAAAGTACAGGAACGACTCGGACACCCTTTATTTATATTCTTGTACAATGATGACAATTGAAACATTTCACCAGTGCCGTTCTAAACTGTGGCCCTTTACTTTAAGGCGTATTTGCACATAGTCAGGCAACAAAGTAGCTCCGTGTGCCGTTATTGGCCAAGAGTAAAACGGGAAAACAAAAGATGTTGATATGCATCAGAGAAGTGCGATGGATTCCTAGAACTGCATTCTCATTTTAATAAAATGAAATCAGATTAGATCTCACAACACTTCACTCATGCTATATTGAAACTGACCTACAGTTCAGTAGACATTAAATTATAGCGCATACTGTATATTCATTTTCTCTGATGGCTTTATTTGTTCTTGTTTTATTGCTTTAGGTCAGACTATTCTGCATTTGAACACATAACTGATTATTCATTAATAAAACAAGTGACCTGAAGCCAAATCATTTCATAAACAACAACATTTCTTTGTTTTTTCAACACTTGTTGGACATACTCTGAAAAATACAGGCTGCTTTGCTCGTATGGAAAATCTTTTCTCTTTCTGTTCTCTCTCACGGCGAAGAGAAGTGGAGCAAGCTGTGCATTTTGCTCTTATAACCAGATATTTGACTAAGACAAACTACCACACAAATAGGACAATGACAACACAAAGGCGATCCAAGTAATATGACAAAGATCACGGACGAACAAAAAAATGTTCTTCGAGGTTATGCTCGCGCACAGTTCCTGGGACCCTGTGGGACCACTTGCCCAGGATTAGCATGACGAGGTTCCATTGCAAAGGCCCGTCTGAATCTTAATGAGAAACTACAATCCAACAGAGACATCCATAATATATTTTAGATCTTCTCTTCATAGCCTCCTTGCACATTTGCCACCAGCAAGGAAACTTAAAATCAATATTCAGCTGCAATGCACACCAAGGTTACCCCCCCCCCACTTCTGTTTACCAATTATAAATATAGTAATGAGCCTCAAAAATGTAATGCATATTTTACAAAAAGATTCCAACAGTTACAATTTGTATATTAACACCTATGTAATGTTTTCATCAGTACTGCATTACATTACCATGCAGTATTGCTGTTATTATTATTATCTGCTCAGACCTTTGATTATGATGCCATTGAATATTTCTCTGTGCAAACACGAGTACTTTATGGCGGCAGTGTTTTTAAGTGTTATCACTTGTGTCTCTGTTTTTTTGTATTTTGCTTTAGATATCCGACTGACTCACTTTAAGTTACGGGAAAATGTGTTTTGGTATGTCTCTGTGAATATCCTGGTTAGAATGAAAGCAATGCAAAGATCGCAGTAGCTTTCCAGCCGTATCGTATTTCCTTCTTAAATGTCCTTTAGAAACAAGCAGGCGAGTGGACATTAACTGGCTACATATTCCTTCTCCTCTTGTCAAATGATGAATAAAGATGTTGCTGCTGTGTGAATACAGAACTATAATGGATTATTTTACATGAGACACGGCATACAGTAGGTGTCTTGTGAGTGGGAGTTATCTGTATTGGCCTGCAGAAGCTTGTACACAGCAGGAGATCCTGTAGTTATTGCTTGAGGCTTCCCTCCGGCAAGTGCCAATGAGTTTATCAGACGAATATTAGATTTACTGATAGGACGGAGTCTCTCTGCTGTGAAGGACCTGAACACAAGATTTAAAGAATGCATCATTCCTGATTACTAAAAACTACGTAATAACTCATGTAATTACATAAGAAAATTGTATTATACAATTTATTAAACTCTGTGGGAACTGGACATGTGCAATGTGTGATGCACTGCATATGTTAGTCAGAAACAGTCCAGATGAAATGATACAGTACTGGTACTACTACACCCACCACTACAAATATTATATTTTATTTCCTTTTTCTTCGTAAGTGTGTTATCACATAATTACCTTCAGTTTTTCTGCTTCACTTTAATTACTTGTGTGTTTTCTCTTATTTCTGGTTAACAGTACACTGGTTCCATCATTGCATGTTTATAATATGACAATTTTATTTGAACTCCTTTCGATTGTTTATGTCAATGTTAAGGGTGCACTAATCCAACAGCTATGTAATCATGCTAATCCAACACGGAGGCAGGCGTATTGAGATGGAAGGACCTGCACTAAGAGTGAGGAAAGACAAATTTGACAAATTCAAAAGTCTGGGGATGAATGCACATACAAAAGTAACACAAACAATAACTATAATACAGAAAAGGGCCATTAGATTAATAAATAATGTGGGGTACAGGGACCATACAAATGCACTCTTTGTCAAAATGCAAGCTTTTAAATTCCAAGACTTGGTGAAGCTTAAAACAGCGCAAATAATGTATAAAGTAAGAAATAAATTGCTTCCAAAAGAAATCTGTAAATTGTTCATAGAAAGAGAAGGTGGGTATAACTTAAGAGGGAAATGGAATTTAAAAATACAAAGTGCTAGAACAACTTTAAGAACGATGTCTATCTCAATTGCAGGAGTTAAATTATGGAACAGTCTAACAGAAGAAATAAAAGACACTAAAAACATAAAACAGTTTAGAGTAAAATATAAAAACCTAATTTTAAATAAGTATAAGAATGAAGAAAACGGGGTAAACCCAGGATGGTGATGTTGCTGGTAATGGTGTTGTGGTTCTTTTTTGGTTTGTTTGTGTTTCCATAACTTGTGTATCTGCAAATATACACATTCTGTATTTTTCATATGAAAGAAACGATACTGTGGTGGGGCTTGCTAATTTCTTGTTTTTGATTTATGTATGTTTTGTTTTGTTTTGCTTTACTTTTGTTTCATATGTTGTTTGTTTAATTTAAGACTAAAAAAAATAAATTTAATGAATGAGAGGTAAAACTTGAGGGGGTAGGAACAAATAAGTAAATACTTCTGCCTGCTCCTTTTCAAACAAATAATGGAATGATATTTTGTAATGATTGTGAAGGCACATGTTTGAAATGTTTGAAATAAAAATGAACTGAATGGTTTATTTTGCTCTCTGTTTGTGAAAGGCTGGAACAGCATCTACAATGACTTTTAATGATCGTGGCTCAAGAGTTGGGAGTTTGTCTTGTAATCGGAAGGTTGCCGGTTCGAGCCCCGACTTGGACAGTCTCGGTCGTTGTGTCCTTGGGCAAGACACTTCACCCGTTGCCTACTGGTGGTGGTCAGAGGGCCCGGTGGCGCCAGTGTCCGGCAGCCTCGCCTCTGTCAGTGCGCCCCAGTGGCTACAATGTAGCTGCCATCACCAGTGTGTGAATGGGTGGATGACAGGTTGTGTAAAGCAGCGGTCTCCAACCTTTTTTGCGCCACGGACCGGTTTATGCCCGACAATATTTTCATGGACCGGCCTTTAAGGTGTCGCGGATAAATACAACAAAATAAAACTAGTACTGGTACCGAAAAAAAAAGAACATTTATTCATAACACACGTGAAAAGACGAAGGAAAACCGAGTTAACGATCAAAATGATAACAAAATAACGCTGAAAACCGATAAAACCCCTGAAAACTATACATTTTTAAACCTGAGCCTCAACTCTCGCGGCCCGGTACCAAACGACTCACGGACCGAGGCTCGGGGGTTGGGGACCGCTGGTGTAAAGCGCTTTGGGGTCCTTAGGGACTAGTAAAGCGCTACACAAATACAGGCCATTTACCATTTAATGAGATCGCAAGATAATTTATGAAACTGCTTTTTTTTCACAGTTTAAATGCAATCAAGAAACTTCCTACAAATAAGTTAATCGCCATGTATCGCACCTCACTGCAGTCTGTTGTTTAGTTGTTTCGTCAGGAGACGCCAGGCAAGTCAGAAGGAAGCTGAGGGATGTTTTAACACTTCAAGCCCTTCAGAAGTTCACATTTACACCACTGGAGACTGCAAAGCGCTCACACTGGGACGGGTTTGATATATTTCAATAAGCTAGACATTGATGTCTAAATGCATAATTGTCTGGCCAGTCTATCCATTAATCTCAACGACTAGTTCACGATCCTTACTGTCCTCGTGTTTGTGCTTCGGATTTGTCTTATTCTGATTACAAGGACTTTGTGGGTTTCACCTTCAAATTCAGTCGTAAGAAATCGCTGTTCCTCCTTGAGGTAAATGGGAACTCTGTATACTGGCAGGGAATGGCTTATTTCATCTTTTTTTTTCCTGAGCCAGTCGCTCTCATCCCTTTTTCATTTGAAATCCTGCATCTAGTAATTTCATAATTATGGGAGGGGATTATAACGAAGGCAGCTGGAGCTGCAGGTTAATTGGATTTTTCACCTCAACGGGACCGGATCTGAGTCGCCCATGGGCCGCAAATCTGCACATTTGAAGTTGGGGACAGGACAAAGGAGGCTGGGGGAAGAAAAGAGTAAGCAGTTAAAGGGTCCCCTTTGACTTCAAGAGTATGGGAAGTTACTTTTGTGCTGCCAGTTACTGTTTGTGGTTTCAGAGGTTTTTCTTTGCTTGTACACAATCGCCTTCGTTCACGCTGATGGCATCTATAATTGGCAGTGTTTTCCGTTCACAGGAGTGACTGCTGCAGCAGCTATTGCAGCAGCTATTGATAACCTCAGAGAAATAACCCGAGGGTTTGAAAACGAACTTCTTAAACAAACTTTCAACAAATACATGAATGCATACTACTTGCAAGAACAGTCACACTGTGCTCTGTTTTTGAAAGAAATACCAAATTGACTGGCTTGATCACCGGTGGTGCAGTGGTTAACAGTGTCACAGCAACAAGGTCCTGAGTTTGAATCCACCGGCTGCCTTTGATGTGTGGAAATTACATGTTCTGCCCAAGCCTGCTGGGATTCTCTCCCAGTACTCTGGCTTCCTCCTGGTGCAAAGACATGCATGTTAGGTGAATTTGTGATTCTAAGTTGGTTCGTAGGTATGATTGTGAATGTTTGTCTGCCTCTCTGTCTCAGCCCTGTGATAGACTGGTGACCTGTGCCTCTTGCCCTGTGACAGCAGCAGAGATGGGCAGTAACACGTTACTTGTAACGCGTTACTGTAATCACATTACTTTTTTCAAGTAACGAGTAAAGTAAGGGATTACTATTGCAAAAACGGTAATTAGATTACCGTTACTTTTCTGTAGGAACGCTGCGTTACTGCGTTACTAAAACCGTGATTTTTTTGCGAGAATGTCTCATGACAGTGACGTAAGCGAGTGCGACGTTCGTGACAACAGCTGTGTGCAGATCAACAATGGATCATATATCGAGTGCAGAGAGAGTATGAGCGTGCAGCGTTTAAAGCGTGGAAGTACTGACCTTACTTTGAGTTTGATTCCATAAAAAGTGACAAAAACATTAGTGTCCGTTGTGCGTGGGAAGAAAACTTCTTTTTACAGCGAAAAAACCCCTAAACTTCCAAACAAGCTCCGAGTAGCTACGACGTAATGGGAAACTCACAGAGAAACTCGCGGATTCTTCCACTGACCGCTGCACACCTGCACCAGGGTAAACCTCCGCCTACCCCACTCCTGCTTTACAGGTGAAAATAGAGCAACAGGACCGCTAGTCTTTGACTTTATTTATTTTCTGCTGTGTTTTACTTGCATCTATTTGAAAGACTGAGTGTAAACACAAAAAATATTTTATTTTATGTGCTGGAATGTGCAGAAAATAGGTTTAAATATTAAACAAACTTCTTCCAGTCAGAGAATGTTGCATATAATTAAATGTTTGCTTGATGCATAAAGTTAAAAGATTAAAACTAACAAAACAAGTTTTAAAAAGAGACTTTTCCATTTGAATACATTTTGTATGATGATTATGCAGAAAAAGTAGAATTGGGCTGAAAGATCTATCACTTTATCACCTATTCAGGTTGTAAATCGTGTTTTTAAAAAGTAACTAAGTAACTAAGTAATTAACTACTTTTGAAAATAAGTAATCAGTAAAGTAACGGGATTACTTTTTTGGGGAGGTAATCAGTAATTAGTTACTGATTACTCTTTTCAAGTAACTTGACCAACACTGGACAGCAGTGACGGGCTTTAACCCGACAACTACCCTGAATTTACTGAAGAAAACGGATGGATGGCTCATAAAATGCATTTAAGCACTTGATTAAAGTAAAAGAATTGGTGTGAATTTATTTTAAAAATGATTATAACATCTCATTCGATCTTAAACAGAGGATTAGTTAAATAAATAGCTTTTTAAATGTCTCTTTTAAATCTGCTTTCTGCAAAAGATTCATTGTTTCACGTTTCCTGGAGACGGAAAATGATGCCGGAGACGTTCAGCGCACTCTGGAAACGCACATTAAATCTTTTCATCGACAGGAAAATGTCTTTCATGCAATTTCATCATATCCTACAGAAATCCTTAGATCCTGAAAATGATCTCAGACTTGACAATCAGTCACAGCTACGTTTGGTCAGATATGACTCACATGCTTCTTTCAGTCAATAACCCATTCGTCTTAAATAGTTTCACTCTGATTCTGCTGACAGTATTCTCTACTTCTGTTTCCAGAGGCTGACTTGTTCCTCCGTGGGAGGAACCGAGCTCCCAGCCCCTCGGCTCCTGGCCTACTTCTGAATCAATGTTTGACAAAGGGCGAGTCTCTCCCTCAGCAAAAGGCAGGGAATTAGAGAAGATCTTGAATGGTGAGAAGGCCACACGCAAAGCTAGAGGCTGTATAGTCCACATTCTCTATCAGAGACAAACAGTCCGTGTGAGATCATATTTCCCTGTCCTCAATAATGAAAATAAACCTGCTTACACACTAAGTTTATCCACGTCGAAGGTCACCGTGTCGGGATAAACAAACTGCGGTTAGAGAGAGGGGTGAGGAAAGGGTTGGCAAATATTTGTTTGCCTGTATTTTATGAAGACCTGACTACTGACACCACTGAAACGTGAGCTTCTGCTGTTAAAATGAACTTTATTTTACAATTTGTACATAATCTTGCACTGGAGAGTTGTTTTTGTTTCAGGTAAACAGATAAATCGGGTGAATGGTGCTTCTGAGTGAGATTTATCCTGACAAAAACAACGAGCAGAGACAAACCTGCAGGTCTGACAGTGGAGCATTGCTTTCAGTGTTAACTGTGGTGGTAGTTTTGAGGTTTAACACATTGTTCTGCACTCAAAAAGGCATATTTTCCCTCTGTAAGTGTGGGCTAGCCACTTCTTTTTAATACGCACTGTCAGTTTAGCATTACTTTTGACTTTTACAGGACATATTTTGTCATTCCGCTGTCAAAAAATACTATCAATTCATTATAATATTTATATTTGTCATTCTTAAGACTAATTTTATGCTTTCAAATTACGTGTATGCGATCAAACGTTAAGGGATGTTAAACACAGATAAAATGGCGCCGCATGTTTTACAACGCAGGAAATCAATATGCTTTTTTTCTCATTATTATGCATGTCATTACGCCTGCCATTTCAACAGTCAACAATCACCACAACACTTGATTCCAAACTGACATTCAAGGGGTCTGTACAAGAGATCACAAAAAAGGAACATAATTCTTCCATGACAATTTGAAGCCTCAGATAATTGCACAAAATGTCACATAATTGTTGAAAAAGTCAAAACAACACACAGCCCACACAGCCTTATGTGCACTGACATAAAGTGCATTTTTGCTAAGTTCTGAGTCATTTCCTTCAATGCCAAATGGTAAACAGTGCAATTTCCAGCAGCCCCGCTGAGAGCTGTCACTCTGCCTCAACTGGTGTTATATTAAAATGCTTCAGAAATTAGCACTACCTGAGGCATAAACCACCCAAGAACTGACTGTGGGCTCCAGCAGAAGCAGACATTAATTAGAGCAAATATGTGTCATAGCTGGACACGTTATGTATAATATATTTCTACAGCCGGAGCCAAGTGTTACATTGACCCCTTGTTAGGTCTGTGGACACATTTCCACTCCCACACGGCATTTTAAGCCAAAATCTTACTACAAGACTTCTGTACTGCCAGACCCTTTAATGGCGCTCAGTCTAGTGCTCATTTAAAAATATACTTAGTGGACAATGCTTTGAACCAGTGTCGGGTTTTTTGTGTGTTTTCTTTTTTTTTAGCCTTTATTAGTGTCACAACCACACAGAGGAACATTTACAATGCAGTTTTCCTACCTGAGTTTCTCATCTTTGAATCACATGGAAAGATTTGGCTTCTCTATAACACACACGCGCTCTCTAAACGCTGCAGTTAGCAAAGAAATAGCAGGAAAAGAAAGCAAATAAACGCTCTAGAAAATAAATTCGCTAATTTACCTGTCAAGGTGCTCGGGACTTAACTTGTAACCTGAGTCAAAAGTGTATTTTGTCCATAGCAAAATAATAAAAGCTTTTTTTTCTCAAATAGTACCAAAACCACAAACCATTAAAAAGCAACTGGCATTTGACAAAAAATCTCACATTTATTTTATTTGTTAAACAAGTGTTGAACTTTACATCAGTCTTAAGTGAAGAGCCCCTTGGTAACATGTTTACATAAAAAACATGAGCTACAGTACAGCATGTATACCAGTGCTGGAAAATATTCACACATTTCCCATTTATTTATTCTTTTTTTTTTTTTGGAAAGATTTTAATAAATAAAATATCCAAACCCAAGCGGAAGAACTACATTTATGATAGGAACTTTATTGTTCAAAGTCGCTCGTTTCATTTGCGCTTGCCCGCCACTCTGCCGTTACTTAAAAAGATCTATATCTGCCAGAATTACACAAAAAAACTGTGCAATGCATAAGTCACCTTAACTGGGGGTTTTTGCATTCCCATTCTACCAAAGTAAATGGCGAAGTCAAATAAACATATTTAAACATGGGCGATATCGATGGGAGAAAAAAACACTGTTCACAAATGGAAAAGGTGATAATGCATCTTTGTAATTGGTTGACTCGATCTCTCCTTTTATAAGCCTTAACGTTCAAACGCACTACCATGAATGAAGTGTTGGAACCATAAACACACTGTATAACATATGTGCAACTTCTACACAATAGTCTCTCAAACGTTAGATTTTGCAATTATAAGGTTTCTTCATATTTATGGTTTCCCATTGAATTTTTTTGTTTTACACTAGCAATACAACAAAATATATATTTTAGCCATTTTTCCTTGACAACAGTTCAAGTTACAGTTGAGAAAATATAAGGCCAGGGGCTTGATTGCTAGTGGTTATACAATCCAAACTTGATGGTGATCAGGACCTTATATTCCTTTGCTAACAGTTTGATCAGGAACATTTTGCAAACGTGTCCATGTCCTGGTCCGGGGTACTGTTCTGTATACAATATTGAAACAAAAAATAACACAAAAGAAAAAAACAGGCTTCAGCTAGGTTGTTGGGGAGTGTATGTACAGCCTTTTGACTGGGAGGTTGCTGATTGGATGTAGCCAGTATTGATTCTTTCTCGCTCTCTCTTTTTTCCTTTTTTTTTACATTTTTTTTTTTTTTACATTTTTTTAAAATTTTCGTACCTTAAAATTTTCTCAATTAATCAACAGCAGCAGCACATTTAAATACATAGTTGGCTTGTCTCTTAAAATTGAAATTTAACTCTGCATTTTATGTACAGTCTCATTAAAACTCTGCACTGCCATCGCTGTGCTCCAAGTCTATTGGTCTGCAGGGACGTTAGGAAGGGTGGCATGACAAGAAGATGGCGATGGAGATGTAGGTTTGCAAATGGCTAAGTGTAAATGGCGGGGCTTTTAAGCTCTCTTCAAAAAAGCAAACAAACCCCAAACAAACAAACAAAAAAAGCCCATTTAAAAAAAACAACAAAGAAAAATGCCTCCCTTCCCTTTTATAATGTCCTCCAAGAGTTCAGGGCTGCAGGAAGGCTGGGAGCGGTCTGGGGATGATTTAAATACATTTAAAGGCTTGTCACTAACTGCATCTGTCCTTCTCGTACGTCGCCTTCAGGGATGCTGTCCTCTTTAGTAATGGGAATAATGTAACCATCACTGCTCCCTCGGCCTATCTGGTAATAGGCTTGGAGCTGCTGGCCACCCCCCAAGTTAGGCATACTCTTGTAGTAAACGTCCTCATTCTCGCTCCTCTTGGAGGGGGACAGGTCCTCCACAACGTCAGGGCTGCTCTCGGGGTACGGAGAGTCTTTCAGATTAGGCATACTAGTGTACAGGGAGTCTCTGTTTGGGGACTGCAGACTATCATCGGGATTGGTGGGTGTCAGCTCGCTGACAAACGTATCGACTCCCCCATCGGTCCTCACCTTCTTCTGGGGTGCATACAGAAGCGAGTGAGTCCGCTGGGGGATGAGGGGTGCCTCCAGCTCCTGGCGCAGCTCGAGGCCCACCGCGTCACCCACGTGGACCAGAGACGAAGCGTCGGCCACAATAGCGTCGTCTTCGCTGCTGTTTCCACCTACCACCGTCACCTTGGGCGGAGCCCGCTCCGTGTGGTGGTGATGGTGGTACTGCGGTGGCTGCTGGTGGTGGGGTGGATGATGTAAACTGTGGTGCTGCTGCTGTTGCTGTTGGTGGCTTTTATTACAGGCACGCAGGTTGTTGTGTACTAGCTCGGAGATTATCATTTTCTCAAAGGCAGCATCGTCCAGACTCAGGCCGCAGTCTACTACCTGCACACTGTCGCCAAAGTCCCCGTTACGGAGCGAGTAGCTATTATTAAAGTTACCATTTAGCGGTAGAGTATCCATTGCACTTGTGTCCCTCACCGCATTGTTCAGTGAGTGCCCTGGAAAGAAAGGCAAATAGAGGGGATTTGACATTAGTCAAACAGCAATAACAGCAGGGGGGATAAAACAGAGCGTTAATGCTGTTTAGGATGCAGTTTCACATGGAGGTCAAATAAAGCCATGCCGTAAATCTGTTAGTTAGGCACAATCCTCAGCATACGCAGGCATGCATCACTCGCGTTGAGAAATCATTTTACTTTCTCACATTTTTCCATTTTAAAAAGCTGCTTTAAGAACAAACAGGAAGGGGTTTGTGCGCTTAGTTCTGCCACGAATGTGAAAAAGATCCCAAACAACATTAAGAAACAGACAGTAATCACCATCACAACACACCGGGCAAAAAGTGGATGTCCACATGTATGAAGCCACAGACGGGCAAGCTACGACACTTAGAGGTTTTCTAGCAACTAATAGGTTGGATGTGCTGAACTAAAGAAAAGGACAGAGATGGCAAAAGATGACATAAGACAGAAAAGGGAAAGTGGTCATGGGACAGCCATCTTTGTTCCCACTACAAGGGGAGCCCACAAGCAGCACTCCACCATCACCACACACAGCAGGTGAAAGGACTCACTTTAGACAACTCACATCATGTCTGTCTGCTCAGGCTATCTGGTCTAAGAGCAGCTGATGTACAAAAGAAAGTAAAATGATTTATTGTAACATGAAGAATCACTCAAAAGAACAACAAAATGTAACGGTCTTAACTGCAACTTAGCAAGAGCAAGGGTTCAGCAAATGAAATCATTAAGCATCGGCTAGCTTTTCGTTCTCCGAGCTAACTGCCAGCAGCTTTGTTGTCGTTTTTTTTTTTTTTTTTAAGTTGAGTTTGTGTCGGTACACTTGCTGTCCATTAGTTGGCAGCTTGTGTACCCAAAGCTGGCAAAGGTCAAAGCCTGCCCGCAGCTCGGCACTTGGCATCCGTCACAGTAACAGTTCCCAGTGAGACCCCGGTCACCAGCAGAACAGCTCAAGAAAAAAAACAGCTGCTGCTGAGGTCAGACTCAGTCATGTTAGGAATTTCTCAAAGCATGGAGGTCATGGAAAGCAGCAGAAAAATGTATTTGTAATACCACGACTGAGAAAGGAGATCTGCTACCACTTTAATTGTAACATTAATTCAGTGTCCATGGCAATTCATTATGTCACTGTCGACCGATTGTGACTAAAGATTTTACAGAGATTCTGTGGAAATTTCAAAAAAAGTATGAAGAACGAAAACTAAAGCTGAGCAGCTGCAGCCATGACATCCATGTGTTTATGCCCGCTAGACAGCAATTTAGCGTCCAGACGGGAAAAACAGTGCGGGGACACTACTGGACACTGAAACTGCTGTATGCCACACAAGGACAAACAACTGGAGAGAAAAGAAAAGACGTGAACAAAAGGTAGAAAGAAAAGAAAAAAGAAACCTTTGTGACAAAAGCTGTTCTGACGGGGAGAAAAAAAGCAACACATGTTGTTTTGGTTAAATCTCAAATTAAGCAAAAGAGACGATAGCAGAGTAAGAAGCATTTAGAAGCTCTGGAAGAAGATTTGATCTTTTATTGTCTTTCAAATTTGGGTGGATAATTTTGTGAACCGCTTGCTCACTGAGTGTGTGTTAATGGCCTAAAGTGAACCAGTGATTGTGCCGGGGTTTTGTCGGGTTTTTTTTAATAAGCATGCTGAAAAAAATTTACATTTGATAGGCAAAGTTAAGTTTTACTCCCATACTTGTCTCTCTGTAGGTCACTAGAAGGAAGCACAAGGGAAAAGCACAAAACATGACAAAGGAGGCCATTTCAGTTTCAAAATAAAATACATATATAGATATATATAAAAATAATCACAGCACAGTCTTTACAGTGTGGTATGCATGTGTATGCAGCTACTGCATGATTTTTCTTGCAGTTTAATGTGTTTTGAAGGGGAAAATTCCCTCTGAAGCAAACCAAAACTAACAAACGACCTGTTCAATTCATCATAATAATCATGCAGTTTATACTGCGGCTGCACAGTTTGCATTATTTTAAGGCAGAACGTGTAGTATCTCTTTCCCATCTTAATCATCACGTCCCATGCAGAGTGTGGATATTAGAAATACGAGAACACATATGAGACTCTATTGAGGCGAACCACAAAAATCTCTGGCGTGCATGAAAACGTGTGCATTTTCACACAGACACACACACATTCTCTCACTATGTGGTGTGTCAAGCATTTGGGAGACAGTGATTCAGAAGGAAAGGTGATACTGCCGAACATCCTGGCTTTTCTTTTAGCGTGCTGTACACTGAAGTGAGATACAAAAGAGGGAGAGAGAGCAGGTAAAGACAGAAGAACAGGCAGAATGCAGGTGAAAGTATCAAGTAAGCACACCTGGTGAATTAAACACTGGAGCTGTGGGAGTGTTACATACGACTGTCTCAGCCAGTAAGGTGTTATAAGGGTTGTTAGTGCCTTGTGGTCGCAGGAGAGGATTTGTTAGTAGATAGTTCCCGGTCATTCCTGGAGCAGCGGGACAGAAGAGGAGCGTCGAGAAAAAGAGATCAAGGAGATTAGCAGCAGGAGACAGGCGTGTGGTGTCACTTTGCTTTTTACGCGAAATCTGAAACGTAGTCGCACAGAGAAAAGTTTGAGGAGCTACGGAGCCCCGCAGGGGACATGAGAGAAAAAAAAATTAAGACGGACTTTTGCGAGATCTCGCAAAACAAACTCGGGATCTCGCAAAACTTTTGCGAGATCTCGCAAACGTTTTAGCCGCATTCTTCGGACGCTGGCTTGAAGCCGACCGGGCGGTCGAGGCACGATGTGCCGAGAAAGCGGTGTTCCTCCCGGCTGTGGTGGTTGTCGAGACCTCCCGTTAGCTTCGAGCTAATGGGAAGAATGCAGCTAAAACTTTTGCGAGATCTCGCAAAAGTTTTGCGAGAACTTTGCGAGAACTTTTTGCAAAAGTTTTGCGAGATCCCGAGTTAGTTTTGCGAGATCTCGCAAAAGTCCGTCTTAATTTTTTTTTCTCCCATGTCCCCTGCGGGGCTCCGTAAGGAGCAACCGGGGCAAATGCAAAAATATTCCACTTTGTGCTGTTATTTAGTTCATTATAACCCATTTATTTAACAACTAACATTTGAAACAGCTGTACTCATTACTGCAATTTTTCACACTTCTCGCATTTTTTAAGTCAAGCTCGGTTATTAGTATTATTTTCCTCCCAAAAACAGCTCCCTGTTATTGTGCAGAGGTTTCGCTGTTGGACCAGGTCCAAACATAAATGCTCCCAAGAGACCAAGACGAACACGTCCAAGTCAAAGTTATTATTGAGTCTTAATTTTTTGCCACTTTCTTCCAAAAGCTCATCTTCTTTCCATTTCCCCCCCCTCAGCTTGCAGTGTGTTTTAAGGATCTGAGGTATTTCGGCTGCCATTTATCACCTGTGTTAAATGCCATCTGTCATGTTGAGAAGTCTCCAGGGATGTTTTTAATGACAGGGAAGTGCTTCTAGGAGATAGAGCCATCCTTCAGTGCACTGTCTCTCCAGGGTAACGAGGCAGCTACACCCCAGAGTGATCAATATCCAACCTTTACATTAACATCTCCGGGAAATTAAACTGATGGCCCCCCCAAAAAAGACTATTTTGATGCTGATGTATCAGCAAGCCAAAATGTGTTTTAAAGCTGTAGGTGTAATGTTGTAATTTGTGACAAGTGACAGCAAAATTTTAAAAAAAGTGACGGCACAGAGAAGCAGAGACAGGAGTCAAGAGGAGGGGAGGGGAGTTACCTCGGTGTAAACCCTCTTTCCCTTCGCATGCTTGGAAAGCCATTTCAGAGAGCAGCAGAAAGCCTAACAGCACACTAAGCACTCCAGGTCAGCCAGAGTTGAACATCATCTTCTCATCATCATATTTGTGCTCAAGCTAAATAATAAATGGCAGTTTTTTCTCCCTCTCCTTCCCACTGTAGAGTAAGAGAGGTCACCTTACATGCCAGGCTACAAACCGCCTTTTTAAAGCAATGTTAAGATTTTCCAAAAATAAAACTTTGCACCCCACCCCTTCCCCGCCTTTTAAGTTGTGTCTGTTTCCCCTGAGCTTTGGTATAAACTTTGGAGCACTTAAATTAAAAAAAGTTCTTCCAGCCTTGCCCCAATTTAAGACTGACACGACCGGCCAGAATGACGGCTCAGAGTATTTGAGGATGGATTTTTGTAATCCTTTGCTGGCAGAACAGGGAGACCACACTAAAGACCTAAATCTTTTTTTTTTAACCGCACTGCTCTGTCTTTTCAAGCTGAATCGTTTATTACGATTACCAGAGGAGGACCCTAGACGGTGTCGGTGAGATCATTGGAACCTGACGGAGGTATTTTTAGCTGGATGATGAAATGTGTGCATAGGTGTGCATGTGCAGAGAAATGAGGTGTGAACTGACCTTGGTTAAGGGTGGAGGTGCTGTTGATGTCACCTGAGATAAAGGAGGACTCGGATTGCTTTCTTACGGTGTCATTCCACATTCTCCTGATACGACTCTGTCAGGTCAACAAGGGACAGTCATTAGGACTTTAAACAAGCCCGTTCACCTTTCAGATCAACTTTCATTCGATTTCCCTCGACGTGCTGCAGACTATAAAACAAACCTGCTAATGTGCAGCGAGGCAAGGGCAGTAGGAACCGCTCAATCCCTCTGTATGAGTTTTCAAAAACTAATTTTATGTAAGTCAACTTCTGAACAACTTCAGCTCCAGTTATGACTCTTTACAATAGGCTGGAGGCTGAGACGGGGATGCTTCTCTATAAGTTACATCTGGAAGTATTGTCTGCTAAGGTCTATTAGCCTTTAATAAGAACCGGAAAAGGTGAGGACAAAGTTGTTGTTTTCTTCTTTGTAATTTTGGCTCTCCCTGTAGTAAAAAGTGCCTGCAATGCTCTTTAAACAGTGCAATGCTTATTTCCTCCCCATGCACATGGCGTTAGTGAAAAAGGATAAAAGCAAGAGCTAAAGGGGCCAGAACAGAAGAAAGGTACATGCAGTACAGCAGATGCTGCTTGTAAAAAAGTGGGATAATGTTTGTGTCTTCTTGTCTTCCTCTGAGGTTCAGATGCAGAATCTTTTTTTCTGTGCTCGCAGTAAAAATACGTTTTCCTGAGGAGTCGTTTAAACCAGCGGTCTCCAACCTTTTTTGCACCACGGACCGGTTCAATATTTTCACGGACCGGCCTTTAAGGTGTCGCGGATAAATACAACAAAATAAAACTAGTACTGGTACCAAAAAAAAGAAGATTTATTTATAACACACGTGAAAAGACCCAGGAAAACTGAGTAAACGATAAAAACGATAACAAAATAACACTGAAAACCGATAAAAACCCTGAAAACTATGTTTTCCTGAGGAGTCGTTTAAACCAGCGGTCCCCGACCTTTTTTGTGCCACGGACCGGTTTATGCCCGACAATATTTTCACAGACCGGCCTTTAAGGTGTCGTGGATAAATACAACAAAATAAAACTAGTACCAGTACCGAAAAAAAAGAAGATTTATTCATAACACACGTGAAAAGACCCAGGAAAACCGAGTTAACGATAAAAACGATAACAAAATAACACTGAAAACTGATAAAAACCCTGAAAACTATACATTTCACACCTGAGCCTCAACTCTCGCGGCCCGGTACCAAACGACTCACAGACCGGTACTGGTCCGAGGCCCGGGGGTTGGGGACCGCTGGTTTAAACAGTGGGGTTATTAACAACGTAACAGAGCTGCACGATGAGTCCACGATACGCCGCGCTCTCATCTTATCCTGGCCCGTGGCGAGACTCTCACTGTGCAAAGGTGGCGGCGTACCTGTGTGCCAGAGGAGTAGCGTGCGCTGGTCCGTGTGGTGGAGGTCTTCGCAGAACCGTGCGAGCTCTCCGTCGGCAGCCCTCCGCAGCAGTACGTGTGGCGGAAGCACTTGCTGTACTCTTTGCGCACCTACGCAGGCAAACAGCCGAGTGTTTAAACACAATGTTGACTTTACATATGACTTGGGCGAGAAGCAGAATGAGGTGTTTGTTCTTTATATCAGCATCGGTGAATTCAGCTGAAGGTTCGGCCTCGACTGCTCAAAAGCTTCTGCTTTTCACCTCGACAGAGAAAAACCGTACGCAGGCAGAGTGAGAACTTACTTTTTTCTGGAGAAGGCAGTGGAAAATGAAGATAAACATTCCTTGGAAGGTGTTGAATATGGTGAAGAGGTACGCCATGACAATCGAGGCCTCGCTGATGAAGAAGAGCCCGAAAGACCAGGTGAGACCGAGCAGACACAGCAGAGCAAAAGCACCCATGACCCAGGATCTGAGGGACAAACGAGACAGGACGAATCCAGCATGAGGGAGGTTCAGCGACGGGAATATTAATCACCCGGTTCCACTATGAAATATGTAGAAAAGGCTGAAAACCAGGTGGGAGGAAAATGAAATAAAATGAAAAAGAAAACACACACACTTCCCCGCTGCCCCCACCCCTCCATCCTCAGACAAGAAACAAGCAAAAGCTTGACCCGCTTTTCTCCTTAAACCTCTCTATTTATTAAAACACACCAACCGCTATAACACGACAGCACGACATGTTTAAAAATAACTCAACAAAAGCAACAAACACTATCATATTCATCTACTGAGTGCGCTATCAGAAGCTACGCAGACGTGGAAAGAGTTCAAGGAAAACGCCCTGCTTCGTGTGCGAAGGTCCTGCGGAGCCTTCGCACACCAGCGGCGGTCACGGTTCGATGATCAAACACACAACAGCAACGACAACAATGATGGACGTGGTGACCGGTCACAAAGACAGTGGATGAGAAGCTTAGAAGCTGCAGTTTGTGGAAGGAAATGATCGAAAGAGGAACAAAAAGGAATAACGTGGGATAGAGAGAATAAACTAGAAGCTGAGACGACTTCTGGGCAGTAATGTTCTTACTTGATAAACCGTTTATTATCTTCATAGCTAGAGAGCATGATAGGCAGGAAGAGAGAAACACAATTAGATTAGAGCGCATAACAGCTTGGGTTAGTCGGCATTTGAGTGAGATATCGTCAACTTTGATTCAGGGGAAATCACGGGAGGCAATGAAATCAAGGATCTAACAAGAACTGAGACGTGTATATTTTGCTGTTGATGATTCAATTACATGAAGAACATTCGCTGTCTGTAGCTGAATATGCATTTATGCTGCTTTGCTCGTGGGTGGTGTCGTGTGGGTAAAATTATCTGAGGTGCGTAGTAGAAGCTTACCCAGGCAAATCTGTATTATAGTAGCCGTCACAAACGCGATAATTACTGGTGTGGATTGCAGAACAGAGACAGGAGAGAGGAATGACAGAAGAAAAAGAAAGGAGAGGGTGTGCGTTAACTTTGGCTTCACATGCAGCGACCGTCGTCTGACTTCAACGTCAAACTTTGGCACGAAAAACAGCGACAACAGGAAACAAACGATCACAGAGGAAACGGTACAGTGCGTTTCAGTGCAAACGAGCTTAAAAGGAATCGTTTCTAACATCCGAGATCAAAACGCGCAACAATCTGAAGTTCAGTGAAAGCTTTCTGCTTCCTTAAACAGGGAGGAGTCCATCTCAAACGGACCTGGAATACTAAGTGAGGCGTTTTTGTGACTGTTCTCTCTGATTGCGGTTTTACCACAGAGCTGTGTTGTTGCACGCATTCATTAAGCAAAGATGAAGAATAACAAACACTGGACGGGGGGAGAAAAGAAAGCAGCGAGCGCCGCTGCCGCACAGCGTGGTGGAGGTTGAAACAAACTAATATAATGTAAACAATGCAAAATGGCATGAGGCTGCAGGACTGTAACCAACAAGGAGGAAACAGCAACAAATATATATTTATATCAGTTTTCTTCATACAATGTGCAAAAACAACAGCAGCTGTAATTAGTGCTTTGGAAAACACTGAGCTGCACGCTGCGGTGACTCAGCAGCGGCTACAAGAGGGAAGGCTGAGTGTGGCGGTGTTGAGATGGTGGCAGATTTTTTTCCTTTTTAGGATTAGAAGCTGCCATCTCTCTCTCTCTCTATATATATATATTTATATAAATATGAAAAAGCTTTGACATTTTCCAGCCTCAAACACACATGCTAGCTGCTCGGCTGCGCCCCGCCCTGCCAGCGCCGGCGCTGAGCGGTTACGCAGCATCCTTACAGTGATGCGCGTCAGAGCAGCTCTGTGGCTACAGGTTTGCAGTAAAACACCAAAGCATGAAAATATGAGTCACAGAATATGTGCAGTCATCATCACAGATTATACACAACATGGTGATGCAAAAAAATTTCAGTGAACATATTAAAGTCTTAAATTGGGCCTAAAATAAATAAATAATAAAAAGAATTCATGAGGTGGAGAAAAAACAACAAGTTAACACTAAAAGAGGCTTCGTGGTTGTTCCGGGGGAAGTGGCAGAACAGCACCGGTGTTAGATTGCTCATAAGTGGGAGGAGTGTGCGGGCGTCCTGCATGCGATGACGCTTCACTTACTTTATATTCTCCAGTCGGCTAGAGTCTGGTTTCAGGGTGGTGGAGTGCTTCACCATTTTGTACATTGTGATCACCAGGAAGATGAGATTGAGCTGTCAAAACAGAGTAATGGCAGTGTTAATACATGAAGATGTACGACTGAAGATTCAGCACGCACAGAAAAAAACTGTTAATTTGCCCATAAGTATTAAAAGAGGAGAGCCTTCAACTCTGCATGTCCACAGACTAATCCAATAAACATCTATCGTTCCAGCTAGTCTCAGACGGGGCCGACTGGCGCCAAATTTAGTGTCATTCTATATCAATAAGAGCATGGAAATGCATTAAAATCCATCACTGTAAGGGAAAAAAAGAAAAGAGCCACACAGCACCATTCTGGGAATGTCAGAAGGGAATGAAAAGTAGCAGAAGAAACGAGAGCCTCTTGGTGTACAAAACAACTGCATATCATTTTATGCACATAGTGAAATATTATAAGGTATAAGCAGCTACAGAAGGCTTGAGGGAGCGCGGTGTATTTGTTCGATTCCTGTTTGTGGCCAGATGAAGAGAGAGAGGAGGAAGGGGAGACGTGCGGAGGCTGTTGCTTGCTTGTTTTAATGTATTAAATCTTTAGAGAACCAGTGGCACATATCAGGTTGAGACAGGGATACTATGTGCTGTGTTTCTGAGCACATTTATTTGCTACCTTTAAAAAAAAATCAATACTGTGATTTAGAGACACAAAGGCTGCAAGTTCCAGCGAGGAGCCCGTCCAAATAATTTACCTCAAAAACATTTGTTCTGCAGCAAACTAGCACCTGACACAGCATGTGCATGTACTCACTCAGACAAACCCAAGTGCATTTGTGCCGAAAGCCGGGCATGTATAAATAATGTCGAGGAATATCTTACGAAGGGAAATTGAGATGTGAGTCTCCAATAGAGCAAATAAGAGGATCAAACACCAGAAATTTATGTGTGCGCGGCGTCACAAAAAAAAGCTCCATGCAAGTAAAACATTTGTAGGGACGAAAACCAAACAGTGCGTTTTGGTGTTAGCACGCCGTCTTTAGAGCACTGCAGCACTGAGAGAGACGCACTGCCAATGCGAGGGACCTTTGTGAGCTGGACTCAGACCACAGCCGTTCAGTGTCGCACAGGATTTCTCAGCGTTCTGCTGCACACACGCTGCTATCAAAAGACTACCTGTGGTCAATGCATCACCCCTCCACATGCAATCGACTCATGGAGCCACTCACTATAAGCCCGACTGCAAAAAAGAGAAAAGAGCGAGAGAGAGAAAGAGGGAAAAAATGCAAACCTTTCATATCACAGACGGCACCGAAACTATGTTTTGTTTCACCGTTATCAGCCATTATTCCTGCCTGCATGAGTCAGACGGTGGGTGTGGGGGAGGCGTGTGGGCGTGTGGGCGTGGGGGGACACGAGGACGAGGACTTTTGAAAAACCCTTTCACACAGCCTGGAGTGGTGACATGGATCCAATGAGACAGAGGAGAGGGACACAGTACTTTAAAGTAACCTAGCAGCATGGCACATGTTCCCACCCCCACCGACATGCTTTCGCAGCCCTTCCCGGGGGATCCCTCTTGCTAGAGCGGAGCTGTCTTGCCTCTATCCTTCACTCTGTCTCTGAATCATCACTGCAAGCCATGCAGAAGCACCTTGCCACACTGGGACCGAGGAGAAAGCTTTTTCTGAAGCGGACTGTGTGTGTACACACTGAACTCCAAGTGAACTGCCAGGGATAAAATATTAAAGGTGCAGATGGAGCCGTCCGGATGATAAGAACTGCTCGCGACGTGTCATGATCCAAAAGGCCTTGTGTCGAAGTCATCTCAAGCATGCTAATGGCTCCCCCCACCACTCATTACTTCCATGTTCCTCCTTTCATGGAGCTAATACCCCCTGTGCCCAGAAGCAGGGCAACCTCTGCCTAAGAACAAGGATCTAAATCTTCTCTCAGCTTTTGTTTTCAGTCAGTATTTGGGAAGCGTTTCATCCGGCAGCACAAACAACAGGAAAAATGAGGGGGAAAAGCACAAGGCTGAGAAAAAACAGAACAAAACATGACCACCCTAGGTCAAAACCGGTGTTACTTGGCACAAACATGGTCTGGGTGACAAGTGGGGATCCAGACATGAGCCAAAGCAGCACTGTTTTCTCTCCTTTTCTCCTGTTCATGTGCCTTTTCGCCTTCTAACTCTGTCTTTCATTGACAAGGACAAAGCCAATTTGTAGAGAAACCAGGGTCACGGATGGTGCAGACAAACCTTGCTCCTGCACGCTCCCCCGAGACGCCCCTTTCCACAGCACTTTGTCTTTTTGAGTCAATTGTTGCACAGAATCAGAGGAGCGGTGTGCGAGGCCCGGTGCAGCGAAACCTCATTCCTGTCACATATTAGCTCCGCTACAATACATTAGCTCCTCACAGGGTCACGAGTCTATCTCTGCGGTCATCGCCGCCGGGATCCCGATCATCGTTTCCACCGCAGAAATATTTTTCATGCAAATCATTACGAGAGCAACACTCGATTGGAAAACAATGAGGGTCCAATTTAGTGAAGGAAACATATTCCGGTGTGGCTGACAGAGCATTTGCTGAGACAGGGAGAAATGTATGTTTGCTTTAATACGACGTTAGCTTTTCCTCAATTATAAGCTCACACATTCGAAGCAGGGAGGCGGAGAGGAGGAAAGAAAACAGACGAGAAAATCACGGAAAACAAGAAAAAGTCGTTTCAGCATTTACTCCATTTCAATCCAGCGCAGACCCTTTTCCAGTGACCGTTTCTTCCATTCCTAACCCACGCCTGTTTGTGAAAAAGCTGTGAAATGCAATCCAGTGTGCAGATTTGCCTTTTTCTGCAGCCAGTACAGCTACTGCATCTTTACTTTGAAAACTCGGAGCAGTCTGCCAATAGCGTGCAGGGACTCGATGGAGTTTGACACGGCCGACCCTTTCCTCTAGTATGTTTTCAGTGTCAGCTTGATGTTCAGCAGAGGTCACTGCATCTGTAGATACAGTACCAACCATTAGCTTGGATAATGAACACAGTACCGAACAAATACCGCCCATCCTCCCTGCGCAGCAGCGAGACGAGCCTGCAGAGCTTCCTTATCCCTCGGTGTGCACGAGGGCAAAGCAATACATGATGTGGGAAGCTGAGAGGATATATGTGAGGCACACCACCTGCTATTTCTTCTTTTTTTTGTCCTGCGCAGGGAAGTAAGACTCCCGAAGGTCTTATTCTTCTGAGCCTCTCTGATGGAGCGAGAGATAATAATGTCATGACCAGTAAATAATTGCATGCCTCAATGGGACATATGTCAATATTATATGCTATATGTCCTTCACCCTTGGCGGACCCTGACCAAACAGAAGGGATGCTTTCGCTCTCCTTCTTCCTGACAAAGTCGTCCGCTATTTGCAGGCAGACAAATACAAAAGAGCTGTGAACATAAAACGGACCATTTCAGACAATTGTTAACATAATTTTTTCCCTTCATCGCATAACTTTGAAGGTCATCAGGTAATATCTGTGATATGAGACTTCCTGAAATGGTGTAAAAGTGAGGTTAAAGTACGCTATCGAGGCTGATCCTTGTCAGGCGGAGGGGAACGTCGGACGCCGCGTAATCTGTCTGTGGCGCAAAATTAACCTGTCATCACCGGGAAGGCTCGGAGCAAAAATCCTGCTGACTTTTCCCGTCAGTTCAACCATCCTGCTCCCTTTATCTTCCTCCTGCATCTCTTTCATCTCACCCTCTCGGTCCCTTCCTCACTCTGTCAGTATGAGTATTCAAAGAAAAGAAAACAGCTTACCATGATGATACAGGTGACAGGTCCTATAAAACTCCATATGAAGTGATTATCCACACTTAGCCAGCACCTGTGTCAGAGAAACACACAGATCAGCTCCAGGCAGGAAACACAACAACGACATCATGCTCCTGTGGCTAACAATGGAAAGAAATAATTTTGGTTACTTGGGCCGATGCATTTTATTATCAGTGTTGCAGCCCGTTCTCACTCCCGAGGCGTAACATGCCGACGTTTTGTCACGTCCCACGGCGTTCCTGAGGAACGCGAAAGGAGACCTTCAGCGTTCTTATGGTACGCGGCGGGTTATGGCCGAAATCCAGTGCAATGACGCTCCCGCGGTAATAGACGTTCCAGCCCTGTATTCCAACCCTAAACCTAACCTTATCCCTAGCTAGGGATGGGTATCGAAACCCGGTTCTTGTTGAGAACCGGTTCCCACTGTTTCAATTCCTTGGAATTGTTTGACATTTTTGCAAACGATTCCCTTATCGATTCCAGTCGCCCCGAATGACGTCACCACGTTGCGGAGCGTCGCTTACCTGGCAGGAAACATGGCGGCTCAAACGCTCAAAAGTTTGGTTATACTTTACGAGAACGGATGACAACAGGGCAACTTGCAATACTTGCAAAGTAGATATTTCATTTAAGGGAGGAAACACTACGAATATGCAAAAGCATTTGCTCACAAACACACGATGACCTTAAATGAATGTCGTGATTTGACTCGTGAATCTCAACCCAGCAGCAGCGGTAACGTTTGCACGTCCTCTCCCGTTAATGCGGCAGGTAAATAATCAACTAACAGTGCAGATTATGTTAGCGCGATCTGCCTTATTACAAAACCTGCCATTACTGTTTAGGCGTCCATGATGAGACAGACAGAGTCTGGCTGGCGCTCGCTGGCAGTTCTCGCTGCAGTCTACCGTTAGCGTCTCCTTTCAGGCCAGGATAGACGAATGTCACCGAGCAGTGACTCAGTTTGTGGTCAAAGGCTTGAACCATTTGCCACAGCAGATGATTTTCAGTAAGTGAATGTGTTTAATTGTAGGCAGGGACATTACTGGATATTCTTGTGTAATTGCTACAGAATAATTTATGTTATACTTTGTTATTGCTACAGAAGAATATTTATTTTATTATTTTACATTTACAATTTTTTCCCTGGGGACCCTGTGACACCCCATTGAAGAGCTGTAGGCTGGATCTCTGAAGATCTCACTGTTGGGTTTGTAAGGCCATGTTACTCCTAAATTTCTATCTTGTTCTAAGCTATTAGACCTTAGTGTTCTCCTTTTATTTAAAAAGAATCGATAAAGAATCAAAAATGGAATCGGAATCGTGAAAATCTTATCAATACCCATCCCTATCCCTAGCCCTAACCATAACCTTTTTCCTGAACTTAACCAGGGCTTTAATGATGTTAAATAGCGTGTTTCTAAGCGATTTGAAGAAAAAGAGCGAACATGTGTAGATTGAGTCCATATGGTTCTCATATTTCCTCCTTTTTCCGAGGTCGTCATTCAGGAACGTGGTGGGTAGCCGAAAATGTAATATGTTGACGATTTGTCACCTAGCGTAAAATGTTACGCTTTGGGAGTGAGAACGTGTTGGAGTGTTTAACTTAAAGCTCGTTCACGAAACGAGCAGGAAGACGGCTGGACACAACAGGAGAAGAAGCAAACCGAGCCCCTCTTAATGGCGTCGTCTTAGCTGTGATATAGCCATTAATCTACGTAAAAGGCTTTTTCCCCCTGCACTGCGCTCTCCTCTTTAAGACAGCATTTACAAACAAGAGGTCACAGGAGGGTCTTTGAACAGAAAGGCATTAATGTAGCTGCAGCCTCCCCTGAAACCGCAGCGTTGAGTCTGTCAGCCACTTTCAAATGACATAAAAAATTGAACAGCTGCCCATCCCTGGCAAAAGGCGCTCAAATGTTTTGGTGTAGTCTCCAGGGATGCACATGAGGTGCTGGCAGAAATGACGAGCGGATTTCTTTTCAGAAATCTGCCACACGCAGCCACAGCAGGTAAAGCCACACGGTGCAGCATCCAGCATGTCTGCTCTGCATTTCCAAGAATGTTTTCAGAGAGAAAAGAAGCTGCGCTCACGCTTTCTTGGTCCCGTAGCTCCTGTAGTCGATAGCTGCTGAGACGCCGACAACGATGGCGGGGAAGAGGTAACCAGACACGTAGTAATACTTTTTCCGCGAGTATTCGCTCTCAAAGACTTCCACGAGCATGAGGTACAGCTGGACTCCCTCAAGACACATCCAGGAGAAGGAGGCTAGGAAGAAGAAGTGCAGGATCCCCGCGATGATGGCGCAGCCAATCTGAGACGACAGAAAAACAACAGATTCAGACAATCAAAGAACAAGAAACAGTGAAATTTATTAAATAATCTTTCGACATCAAGACGACACGTGTCGTTTCCATCTGACTTTTGTTGTTGTCGCTGTTTCTTTAGTGAAAATTGCACATCGTGTGCTCCATCTTTTATTGAAGCTGCCTGAAAAGACGGCGTTCGTCGTTTCAGGGCGTCTCGTTCAACAGCAGAGAAAAACAATGAATATTCATTCACCACATGGGCTCTGACTAAGCACAGGTTTAGCTTTCCATCAGCACAGTACAAATTTAAATGCCATTAGTATTGTGGGGTTAGAGTTAGGAGATTTAATTCGTTGGAGCTGTGAAAAAAGCTGCTGTTGCTCAGCGATCGTCGCTGCAGCTTCGAAGAGGGAAAAAGACCCATCAAGCGGAAGACATGTCCCTTTAGTAATCTATATTAATGGCGTTGTTCCACTCGTGTCGTGTCAGGGACAAGTGGGGAAGGCTAGAAACAAACAATGCTTAAAGTCTTATCCATTTTACTCTGGAAGGGTCTTTTGTGCGAGGGCTGAGAGGCGATAAGGAGAGAGAGGATGAATCAAAACCAAATCAATAGGGTGAAATCATTCCGGCTTACCCTGGGTTCCGTCATATCGATACCAATTAGGAATATTAACTCTGCAATGAAGAGATTAATGCACAAGTTCTTGTGGATGGTGTTGCGATCGCTCTGCAGGCCCCGGAAGAAACAGAAGGTGAAGATGCTGATCATGAGGCAGACGAGGGACACCACGATGCCGACGCGAGTGATGACGGTCAGGAGCAGCTCGTGCACTTCACTGCTGGCCTGAAGCGAAAGGGGGAAACGACAAAGAGGGAGATAACGTTAGCAACGAAGGAATAACTGCTTACATTTACATCCCAGCATAATGAGATCAATCAGGAGCAACAAAAGGACACAGAGTAACCAATTTTATATTTTCGACTACGTCACTATCCCGTGACATATCTGCGGGCACCCGTGGTGATGATATTGATTAAAAAAATCTTTCTCTTTCAATAATTGTGGTTATTTCATTATCGTTTGCTTCTGGGTGTAAAATTAGCAGAAGATGCTCTCAAATCAAGCTGAAAGATGAAAAAAGTCTGGCGAAAACAAGCCAGTGCGCACAGATCGACTCATTAAACTGCACCGTGATAGCTGCAATCTTTAGCTGCTTTAATATTCAAGCCTAGAAACTAAAACGTTATGGGTTTGATCTTGATTTAATCGAAAACGCTCCAATGCTACGGGTGGGCACGAGAGAAGACTGGACTCACTGAGGTTTCGCGGTGCGCCATGAGGATGGCGAAGTTGGTGAGATGGCTGCATGAGCAGGTGGTGTGTGTTTTATTGGAGTCCAGGAGTTTGCAGCCTTGGGTGGACCAGTAGCCCATCATGCTTCTCTCAGAGTAATTCCAGAAGGAGCAATTGGAGTTGAAGTAGTGCTCCATCTGCAGATAACAAGAGATATGGTTAAGTGTCCAAATAATTGACTTCCTGAAATTGAAGCACATGTAGAACACAGAGGCCATTTACCCCCCACTCATAGAAAGTATTTTTCTGCGCTGATATGGATGAGGATTTTTCACTTCACAGCTCTTATGAAGCAATTCATATGTTGTATCTCATTTGGCACATGCTTGCCAAATCAACCGAAGCATGGTCGCGTCTACGAGGCCTTAATAACAGAGAAGCGTAATTGTTTGACGGCGCGTCTTTGGAATTGCACAATTTCTCTGATAAAGAATGGAGTCACGCGCGGCCCTCTGGGAACTCTAGTGACAACTTTAAAAGACGAAAGATAATTGGTGCTCCAGTAATTTCATCCTAGATTGTAGGGCTAATCTAGGAGTTAATTTCCCTCACTATAAAAGAAAATGGGTATCATTTATATCCCAATGTTGATTAAAGAATTAGTTTTCATTAAGAATTCACTTAGGTTCTAAAGACTCCTTTAATTTGATGTTCAATGACTTAAATAAACTGCCGACTGACCTAGCCAGACATTTACAATTCAAATTGCACATCTTCCCTCCTGGTGTTTTTAATATGGCCCGTCCATTTGTTCCTGCAGGCGGACTTACATCGATGTGCTCCAGGGTGAAAATCACGGGGTCGTTAATGAACACGCGGCTGGACTCTTTGTTGATTGAGGCGGCGATGATGTCCGAGTTGACGGCTACCGAGACGTTGCGGGCGTAGGCGTCGTTGTCCATCTTGATGGTGGCGTTTTCCGTGCTGAGGAACTGGCTCAGGTTTTTGTAGAGCATGAAAACCAGTTTGGCAACTCCTGCGGGGCGAAAGAGCGACGCGATTAAAACAATAGGGGGTAAAAGAAGTGAAGACAAAATATGCAGAAGACCAGAGGACAGGAAAGCTCTAAAACTGACTCCGTTTATTTTAATGTAGCTGAATTTAAATTATTCAAGCAATTATCTGCATGATGAGAGAAGGGAGATATATTCGCTGAAAACTTGTACAAATGGTCTTATTTGTAGGTTTAAAATCGCAGAGCTTTGGAGTTTTTCAGATAAACTGCACTCAGTCTCTTGAAAATGAATCCATTTCACAGTTTCTCCTATGCTAAAGAATCACTTTTGTTTGTCTCTGAGTTCGCAGAGTTAACTGTGACCGAGCTCCTCTCGCTTTTTTAACTCACCATTCCGACTGTTGAGCTTAACGGTATTGGCTGAGAGCTGGATCGAGATGCCGCTTTTGCCGATCTGTGGAAATTTGAAATCCTGGACCTGGCCATCCGTGCTGAGAACATACACTTCCAGGACTGCCAAGAGCAGAGAGGCAGGGGATGAGTTAGAGAACAACAGAAAAACAGAAAATCGGTCAATTCAGAGCGTTTCAAAGAGACAAAAGAGAAAAAAAGCAGAAGGGAAGACGAGTTCTTCCTGACATTTCTACACAAGCTGTTTAAACATCTCTAAATGTTAGTGACAGTGCGCGTCACTCACACAGTGATTGTTTCATCCCAGTGCTGCTCCCACTAATATGAATAAAGCGGAGCTGAGAGAAACCAAAGGACTCTCTCGTACGATCAGCTGAAGAAAATGAGCGAAGGAAGAGGAGCTTTGGATAAACAATGTCCTTTTTTCTGCCTGCACAGCAGGCTAATGTTCACATTAGTGTATAGAGTTACAAGGTCTAGACGCACACATTTATAAAGTAAGCGTGCGCAATCAGAGAATCCAGTCTATTTAATTGTCTGATATTCATCACTTTGTCAGTAAGCGACTTGTTAAACCTAATACGCCTTGTTTTTCACTTCCCCCGAGGTTTAAACCCTTATTATGAAAACAAACTCCTTTTTTACGAGGCGGCCTTGTTTCGCTATCACAGGAGTTACTCTTTCAATGAACTGAGCGCAATCAAATTAGCCGAGGCGCGCATCAATCACGGACGCTTGTCATTTGCTTACCGCAAACTCGGCTTTACTCACTTATATTATCTGCCGGGACTTTGACGATAGCCGGTTCCATGAGGTTGTCGGCGAGGACGAAGGCCCCTTCCTCCAGAGTATCCAGTAACATGGTGGCTGCGTGAGTTTGCTCGGTGCTGTTCATGTCCTGCCAGGACTTGAGCGCCTCGGGTCGCAGGAGGTTATCCACCGTGTCCACGATGGCCTGCGTTAAAGCAGATAACCGAAACAAATCCACAGAAAACAGATTCTTGAGTGTCTGGAAACAAGCAAGGTTTTCCGTGGATGAGCTGTGACATGCAGACGCTGATGTGAGTTGGAGTGGAATGGACACGAGTGAGGAAGCTGAAAGGACGTCTGTTTTTCAGGTGTGTATGTGATGGAAACATACTTGCAACACATTTCAAAGTAACAAAATAAAAACAATAAAAATGTTTTTAATGTGATGTTAATGAAGGAAGATCTGCTAAAAGAGCGGAGGAGACGAGGCGCTTCAGCGATGCTCGGGCTCTTTCTCAAGGATGTTGCGTCGACGCTCTGGGTCACAGCGTGCCGAGCCTATCACGTCTGTCTGATAACAGGATATTAAGAGACGGCCTGGTGAAAGCCAGAGTCTCCGTGGCTGATCTCAATTAAAGCTCTCTAATTGGAAAGTTCAGCGGGCAGCAACTTTCCTTTTCTTCACACACTTTACTGTAGAAGCAGTAATTACGCCGCCCTGCAAAGGCGCTCGAAGAGTCGACCAAAAGTGTGCAGTTTGTAAACTGTTTGTCCCGTGAACGCAAACCTTGTTTATTTTACATCTTTTTTGCCATCTACAAGCTCAGGAAACACGGAGGATAAATTGGGCAGAAGCGATGCAGAGTTTTCTTCAGGAAATAATAAAATCAATGCGTCTAATCAGGTAATCAATGCTGGCGACGGCTGGAGGAAAGGGCGGGGGGGGGGGGCTAATGTGAAGTTGCGTCAGATGTCAGATACTGATGACTCAACAATCCCTGATCCTCTCTCTCTGCATTTACATCGACGTAACCTCTCGGAAGTCAAATCGAAATGTTTTGACTTTAAAAAGCGAAACGATGATGCGACGCGGCGGCGGCGGCGATATGACTACGTGTGTGCTTTTTGCTTTTTTCCAGTTTCCTGCCTCCTTTACGAGCGCGCGGCCGTTGACTGGCTAATTAGCTTGATCCATTTTAACACCCTCCCGAAGGAGAGATGGATTGAGGGGGGTGACTTTGGTGGCAGGTGGAGGACACCGATGTCCCTGATGGTGGGGGGGTATATATACAGCCCAAATACTGTGATGCGCGAACCCAACGCTGTGAAAGCATTTGGGGAAGAAAGGAGAAAAAGCGCGTTTGACCTGCATTAACCCTATTAACCAGCTCGAGCTATAGATTTGTACCTTTAATTTATGAAACGCATTACTCTAACGACCTCAAACCTGCGCCCTTGTGGATTTTCCCTTCGCAGGCTGTGAATGGTCAGGAAATGATCCGTAGAAAGGGTTTTGATGCATCACTACAAAGCAGCAAATCCTTCATCAAATGAGTAATGAGGGGGATGTAAGAAGAGGATGTCTGCTTGAGTTGTAGTTATTCATGTAGGCGTGCAGTCTTGAGTAAACACAGAAAATAATAACAGGGACAAACGGAAGAAACGACAAAATACACCATAGCTGTCGATGCATACAGGAGAAAAAAACAGAAGACACGTACACAGTTACAAAAAGAAGCCACCTAAGTAATCGGAGATGACTTCTCTTTGACTTAGGAAGCACTTTGAATACAACTGCGTTTTTGTGTGAAGCAATTACTCAAAAAAGCAGGAAGCACAGGGAGGAGGGTGTACACGACAGTGGAGAGGGTGCATGCTGCTGAACTTGGGCTAGGGCATATACAGTACGGTAGTACAGGAATAGAGGGGACAGCAGCTGCAAGCAGAGTGGGCAGAAGCTTTGCTTCAGTACCTTCATGTATGCCCTGCATGTCCTTTCTCGCTTTTGGAGCTTTTTTTGTTTGAGAAGGAAAAGAACAGATACAAAATAGAGACATGTAATTTGCACAAGTTCACGAGCTTGAGTAAAGAATCGGTAGAAATAATAAAGGGCTGAGCGCTGGATGGAGAAACCAGTCTCAAATGGTCTGACGCACGAAAGCACTGTGGATCACACTCATGACACTGAATACACATCTGCTCAAAAATCTGCTTTTCTGTTTGTTTCCCAGCTCGGCCGAACTTGACGTGAAAAGCACAGAAAAGCAGACTGCTGACGTAATCTGGTGGAAAAAATCTAATCAAACGCAGCTATTGTATTAAAGAAGTATTAAGTTATCAGTAAAGCATAAAAGCGATGTAAATTATGCAGAGTCATTCAGTAAGAGGGAGCTGGGGAGAAAGTCGAGGTAATATTTTTTAATATGTGGAGGATCTGGTTACCTTGTTGAAGCTCCGTCCTGCAGAATCCTTCTCGCTGGGTCTGAGCTCCTGCAGCTGCGCATCCAGGATGTCCACCAGCTGCTCCATCAGGCGCACTGAGGAGCTGACGTCCCCGGCAAAGATGGGTCCTTTGGTGTGCTTGGCTAATTCGTTGGCCAAGTTAGCCGCGTTTTCACCGCTGCGGATCTGCATGGGGAGAGAGTGAGTAATGCTTATGAGAATGCGAAAAGACAGACTTGGAGGGCTCCTTACGGCTCTGTTTCTAACATAAAAATCACACTTGAGTGAGTCCTTGAAAAGCCAGTTATGAAAAGAGGGTTTAATGTTTTCTTCACACAGCAGAAGCTGCTATAGTGGCAGTTTTTTCTTTTTTTATTGTGTGCTAAGGCAAAAGAAAAAACAAGTCTACAAAGAGCGGTTTGCAAAATCAGATGGTGCAGATTATACAGGAGGTAAAAGGCTTTTATCAAAGGGCACCGTGTCAGGGACTTTTGTCCCTTATTTCCGAGTCGGGTGCCAAAGCAAACGAGTCCACGTGGTGGATTTGGAGCAGATTACATGTCGGATGCTCTTCCTTATACAACCGTCCTATTTATGGGCCAGTCTGACCTCCCAGTTTCAAACTGGGTGAAGGTGTTAACCACTACACCACTAACCAAAGTGTAAAATCAAATACTTACTACAGCTGTATGGTGCCTTTCCTGCTTTATAATGCAGTTTGTGTCATTTTTTTTAACACAAAATTTGGATCGTTTTAACTCAGATATTTCACCTTTTTCTTTTTTTGTAGTCGTCTTCTATAAAACCAAAAACATAGGACACATCAGCCCTTTTTGTCATTCGAGTTAACCCTTTAAAACCGGTCAGAGCAGCACGCTCTGTTTTGCGTAACTATTTTTAAATCCCGGTAGCTCTGCAACCACGTGAGCTAGAGCAATAATTTTTTTTGCATATGAAACCGGAGGAGTTGTACTTACATCTTATGCCATCAGCTTGTCCTCGGTCACAGTTTCCTTCCACACAAAGCTTTGCAAAAACTGCATAAAAAGCACTTGCAGCAACAAAAACATAATATTCCAGAAACACGCTTTGCCGATCCGATCAGCTGTTCATAACACTTCCTACGTTGGATTAGACATCAGCGTGAACTATCGCATGTCCGCCATGACCTGCCCGAAACCGGAAGTGACGCCATTTTCGCGGAAATGTAGGTTTTTTTACCATCAGGGCCTCATGAGCCTATACTGGTGTTTTTAAAAGTTATCTTTGACTTTATGACTTTCTGTGTTGTTTCTGGGATGCTTAGGACTCATATTGCACTGCTGGAAATAGTTTATTTTGATACACATGCTGTTTTTTTTCAAATTTGCACTATAATATTTATTTTTGTTTTTCCTGCAGTGTATAAAAATTGGTGTATTTCAAAAATAAAACTATGAAGACACTCAAAATAAATTTCCTGTGGTGGGAAACTATTTTGTGCAACTTTTTTGTATTTACAGTTTTGAGGGATAAGCCTCTTAAATTTCTCTAACTAGAAATATATGTTAAAAAAAACAAAAACGATTTTCAATTTTTTCTGTAGTTTATTGCACTTTTTTGCAATTTATGTAATTACTATGCACTTAATGCAGACATATTATTAAAATCTGGGCTATAATGGTTGTATTGATGTATAGCAACTTGAAATGCTCCCAAAAATGGCTCCACAGCATGTAAAAATATAATATAAGCTCTGGCGGACTTGGTTCTATGGTAGGTCTTAAACGGTTAATCTGACCCAGATTTGCTGCCATGTTTATATATTTTTTTCCAGCGAATAATTTACTTTTGCAATTGAAGTCCTTTACAGGAACACATTATCTTTGTCTACTCCTTATCTTAAGAAAAACACTTAGATGGAAAACAGCGAGGCAGAGCTCATACTAACCTTCTGGGCTACTTGGTTGACCCAGTGGGAGGTGCAGTTGCTGAGATCAGGGCCCTTTGGGTGCCAGTCCCCGGTGGAAAGGACACATAAATAAGATGCTGTGCCTGACAGAAAAAAACCCAAGAAAACAAACAAGAAGAGAACAGTCAAGTTGAATCAACTCAAATCAAATACGTATTTTTTACGAGGCTGCTCGCTGAACAACAAAGGCAGAAACAGAGATCAAAGGAAGAAATTGCACACGAGCAACACAATCATGCAAATTGAGTATTTATATGTAGAACATATATGAATCCAAAACATCTTTTGTGCACATGACAACATAAGCCTGAGCAGATGTTTCTTTTTAGTTTGTCTATCGAGACAATGTGCAGAAAACTAATTCTGTGAGCCTGTTATTGCTACAAAGTGACACGAGAGCATATACAATCAAATGAGGAACACACAAACAGCTGAGCCTCAGTCAGTCAGAGGCTGCTCACGTTAACACGGCCACTGCTGATTCCTTTAAGCTAAAGCTTTTATAATTAGAGAAAAGAAAGGAATATCTCGAGAGCCGTCGGGTCATATTGAACGCAGCGAGCAGTCGGCCCTGAGCTGAGAGAGAGAGAAGCAAAGACGGCCCTGTTTACCTCGTGTTCCCTTGGGACAAGGTCGCTCAACAAGCATGCCCCTCTGGGTCTGAGGCCACATTATGTCTCTTTTCTCAATTGCCTTGCAGAAGCGTTCAGGTAAAGGGAAGGACTCCAGGGGCGGCGGGGAAGGAGTCTGTGGGATTACAGGACGTGGCCTGGGCGCTCCCCTGCTGCGCTCCTTGTACCCTGTTGTGGTGGTATTGTTGTCCACACCCCAGTGCACTGTGGTTGTTGTCGTGGCGGTTGTCGTTTTCGTAGGCGGAGTCGTGGTGACTTCTGAAAACGGCGGCGCTGTGCAACGGGAGAGAAAAAGCAGAAGTCAATATTTGGGTGGAGCGCCGCTGCGTGATCTGCGCTGCGTGATCTGCGCTGCGTGATCTGCGCTGCGTGATCTGCGCTGCGTGATGGGGTTGGAGGAGAACATGACGAGGCTGGATCTCACTGGGATACATTTAGCGTTTCTCAGCCTCCGAAAACACGATGCAGTGCTGCGAATAAAAATAATAACCAAATGGTAAGTTGACCTGCGGTTGCTGTGTGAGGTCAGCTCATTAGCGCGGCACCCCTGTTGCGCGAAACACATAATACCGAGGATTTGCTAAGAATATTCAACCTGGCAGCTTTTCAAAGCTTGACCTTCTGGTGGGCAGAAGTCTTCATGTACAACTAAACCTTAACGGCGCCCCCTGTAAGCAACAATCCCATTTTTTTCCTCAACACGTTCGACGCTGTAATGCTTATACATCCAAGTACCCTGTTGTGTAAATTGCCACTAAGTGCTTTGTGCAACAAGCGTATTTGCTTTCCCGTTGACTATGGCTTATCCAAGGCACTCAGTCTGAAGCGAACAAGACAATAATTACAGTAACATCCTCCTGCCTGGCAATCATTCTTGCCTGGAAGATTTTGTGGCATGGCTGATTAAATTTCACTAGAGCAACACGGAACCTGTATGTGCAGCCACGGAGCCAGAACATTCATTTTACAGTTGTTTCTCCCTACAACTCATACTCTGATAAAACAGGTGTGCAGTAACTCTTCCAATGCCCCGGGCAAAAACAATATGTTTCAGTCCCGGGGAAGGAGAAAAATAGTGCAGTCCTTACATTTAACATGAGCCACTGAGGAAAAACTATGAAGACATTTTTCATGTGATACACCGGAGGAGCGAGAGTAACGCTGTAATTACATTTCATAAAAGTTGAACATAAGGGAGCTTTATAGATGCAATGTTGATAAACACTGACTCTTTGATATAAATCTGCAAGTGCAAAAAGAAAGCAGAACAACCACCTCGGAAATAAAAATATTTGTTGGTTGAATTTAACAGAAAAAAGGCGAACCAATCAGAAGGAGCTCTGAACGATCTAATCGCGTTTGAGTACTTTGATTTCCTCCATTAGGCTGCCTATAGAGCATGCAGGAAACGAGGAGAGGTGCTGTTACACTGTTCAGCACGGTTGCTGTCGGTGCTGCAACACCTTGTGAAATAACAGGTGAAGGTAGAGACGAGGCAGAAAGTGAGAAGAAGGAGATAATCTGAGGTGTAGGGGTGAGGCGAGAGAAGCGGAGAAACAGAGGCGATGATGGGGAAATTCAATAAGAGTGGGGTCAATAGGAAGACGTATTCGGCGTTCTGGTGAACCCCTGGCAGTGACATCTCCATATCTATCGCCTCTTATCTGACTCAACCATCACACACCAATTCTTCCACCACCAAAGGCCCCATCATGTGGATCAGAAGCTTCCACACAGTGGAGCTGAAGGGAATCGTCTTTGAGGCTGGCTGCCACCTGTGGAGAATTAGGCTCTATTGACCAGAGGAGACGACTCTCTGCGCTCCCTCCTGTTGAGGGAGGCTATAGGACGGCGTGCACACAAACACACAGGTGACATGAAGGTGTACACAGCTGACTGGCTGTTTTGACACTGAGCTGAAGGCAGATTTGGCCGGCTGGTCGGCTGGCTTCGCCTCAGCATCCCCCCCTTCTCTCGTCTCTTCTCCCCTACCTGTATCCTTTTACTCAACACAGTGAAATTCTTGGCTGCACAGCCTGTCACAGCAGTTGAGAGACAACCTGTGCTTAGTGTCCTTTCAGCACCAGCATTTAGCTGGCTGGGAGAAAATGTTTGTCTCTATTCTCCACCAATATCCTTTTATTTTCTTTCTTTCTCTTTTTTAAGACTCGCTGAGAAGAATCAGACATGAAAGCAAGTTTTGCAAATTCCTCGTTGACTTTACAAGCTGTGGCAATCAATGCTGCGGCTCGGAAACGAATGTGTGTCAACGCAGTGTTAACACGATTATCGTCGTTTCTTCATAAATGTCTCGGTCAGAGTTGCTTGGCAAACTTCCACAAGACTCCCAAGAAACTGTGGGGCCTCTTTATGGGTTTCTCATTTCCAAAGTATGAAAGATGATAAGGCTAAAAATCCCAGTCTCTGTGGGTGGGAGGTTTAGGATCCAGACAGAAATAAAATGAAAATGAATTGCTGTTCGGCAGCGTGATTCGAGATAAAGGGCTCACCACTACAGCCAATAAATCAAAGAGGCATCTGCTGTAATCCGAGCACATTCCTTTTGCATGTCAACTAACAACTGTATCTTGTCTATGCTCTCGTTCAACAGGACTACATGCAAAAACAAAAAGAAATTGCTGTGATGTTGGGGTTTACGCGCTAGTTAAAACGCCCGCAATCTTTTTACTCTCTGATGGTGCCTGCTGTCAACAGCAAAGCTGGGAACATAATTAATGTTGGACTCTTGTTGATGTAGATGAGGGGTTTCCATTTGAGAGGGACTACCCTGTGGCTCACGGAAAGGGCTGCGGGGTGGATTGAAAAAAACCAAAGAATCAGTTAGCTACAAAAAAACAATAAAACCTTCGCCGCTCTGATTGGACGCCATCACAGCTTCGTTAATGAGCAGTACTGGGAAGAAAACACATTATTTAAAATGGCTCAATTAATCCAGTTCGGAGGTTTCGTGTCATGTTTATGATGCAAACTAATCCGCTTTCCAGTGTGAAAACGAGGCTAATGTGGATGTAGGCTACACTTCCCACAGAGATCCGTGCGTAAACAATGCAGCCCCTCTGACCACTGCTGCTCCCGTGTACATGTCATCCCGTAATCCCACCAGAAACACAATAATCTCATTACAGTTATGCCACAGACTGGTTTCATTTAATCCAATGAACGCTGGGAGGAATTAACCCAAAGGCATTCAAATGGACACTCTTCTCAGGTAGTTCACAGAGATGTCTAAGGACGGGTTTTATAAGCAGAGCTAGCAGAGCCGAGTGAGGGATGGCTATCGATCTGTTGGCGGTGCTGCAGCGGGCCTTTCCAGACCTTTTCAGATTCATCACATTAAGCAAATACTTCTGTTTTCCATTGTGGCAACACATGCCTTGACACTCCTGAACTTTCCCCGTGCGACGTTCCTTTGATTATGACAAAAGAAGCAAATCCCACGTTCGGGCTATATATCGAATCCAGGACAGGATCCTTGATGATTATGTCTGTGCTGCACTCAGCCCAAGGGGAAGCTTCAATTAGCTGTCATACAGTGAGAGCGCACAGAGTGATATTCTCCAAAGCACTGCCGCTAGTCAGGGCAGACTTATTCATAACCTCTTTGTGCGATTCAACACCCACACGTTGTTGCACTTGAATGTATCCTGGTGGTTCGTTTATTACCACAGGGGTTACAGGCCTCGCATTGATGACAGACAATAAGATGGGAATCGAGGAGAGGAGCATGTCAAGTTTTGAGCCGGTGCAAAGCATATGCATCGACGCAACACACACACACAGAAGCCAGATGAGACTTTACCAGGATTCACGGAGAGGTGACAAATGAAAAGCGACAGCGTGTGTGTCTTTTATATTATGTTTAATGGCTTCACTTTCAGTAGGCACCGCATGGTTGTTCATCAGGGTAATGTTTCATACACATTATCAGCTGCTGTTTATCTTGTGAGGGAAGGGAAAGTGGTTTGGCGTTCGTTTCAGCTAATTTGCCACATTAAAAGCTAAAATAATTATTGGATGTCACTTATCACCTCCTCTATCCCCTGCTTTGTCATGGAATAATCACATGATGGGAAGTGAAGCTGCTTAAGAGATTTACTGTACCGCTTGTACCTACTGTACCGTTTTTGAGAGCGGGGAAAAAAAACAACCTTTTTGTGCTGCAGTGAAAGGCTCGTGGTGATCACACGCCCATGAAAGGGGAAAGTTAACGGAGCCCGTGAAACCACAAAACAGATCCAGGCCTGTTTCTGCCATCAATAGCGACCCGTGATGGGCTTTTGGGAAGGGGACCAACGAACGACCCGACACTGAGCGCAGGCTAATTGAAATAAGGCGCCGAAGTGTGAGAAAAACTGTAAATAATTCTCTGTGCTAATACCGCTGATGCGTCCCCGTTTCCGACGCGCACGCCGCTCGTCGTCTCCGGTTCCCGCCTTGCATCGAAGTTCATATGGAAATGGAGCTGTTCTTGAGTACGAAGCAGCGTGATGATTTATAATATGTTTGTGATGCATTTTGATATCTACCAATAATAACAATAATACACAAAGGAAATTGGATTACACATCTTTCACTCTACGCCGCGTTTGTAGCTGTGGAGGGAACGCGGCGTATGATTGCTTGTGTATCAGCAGTAAATATTAAGAAAGGCGAGTGAAAATTCATATAATTTCCCATGAGTCATGTCCTTGTGAGGTGTGTACAGTACACATCTATGTCTTAGGGAACCTAATAGTTGGATTATGTTATTTTCTGTTGTCTCCAGTGTTTCTGTTTCACACAGCAGCACTGGAGGCAACACACACACACTTTGAAGGAAGCAGAGACATACATTTACACATTCATATACACTCTCACACACAAAATGTATGGAGAACAGACTTAGCAGCTGCCAGACTGCTTTCTTTTTTTTTCTCCTTGCAGCTTTCTGAACCGTACGTGCCTCAAATTTCAAGCATTAACTCAAAGTGTGCCAGGCAGACTGATATGCAACGCTGTGCACAGGAGAGGGTATCTATTTTGGGGCGGTCACATGCACGTGCACGAGCGCGCCCGAGCGGCTGCGTGTGCACGTGTGAGCACGGGAGCTGCAAAACGCAGAAATCCATGCAAACCCGCAGATTAGAGAAACACAGACTCCCATAGACACAATAATCACGCCTGTGTGAAATAAATCTCCTCAAAGGCGTGTGTCAGAGAGTGATGGGGGACCATTGTGATGTCTGAGTAATAATTCTTTTAATACGCCTTGTTTCACAGTCAGACTGTAATCAAACAAGAGACTGTGGATCCCCTCGGCTATAGGACTCAGTGTAACTATAATCACCCCTCCTCCCCTTTATGTAAAACAACTCTTTGTGACATTCTAAATCATAACCCCGGGTTTGCTATTGCCCGCATCTTGTGTGCTGTCAGTGGAGATTATTTGGCCATGTTGTTTATACTAACGCAACATCAGCTTGTAAGGCTGTATTCCAAGTGAAGTTACAGCTAGCAGGTCGTGACTGTGGGATAAGCTCTGAAATGCTATTCTTTATCCAGTGGCCAGTGCTCAGTGCTGGAGTAACAGCAAAGACCCTGATCATATTTCAGAGGAAACAGGTGACCTCCTAACCTGACGTGTAATAGCCTTTATTGCCACCAGATCCTGGATGGTTCGTTATTATCCCACAAAAGTAATATCTGAGACGCTGTGAATAATAGTCCAAATCCCCATTGTGGAATTTCCCTTTTTCATCAGCCTAGTTAAATTCACTTCTATATCATAACCAAAAAGGAGAACAGTGTGACGATGTAGACAGAATAACTAAATTGTGTTAAAAAGATACGGGGGAGGAATAAAGAGCTGAAGCAGGCGGACAGATATTACAGAGTTTTGCATTCTAAAAGCAACAATGGAGACATTTAGCATCAGTTTTCAGGCCCCTCTTCTGTGGAACCAGCTTCCAGTTTGGATTCGGGAGACAGACACTATCTCTACTTTTAAGATTAGGCTTCAAACTTTCCTTTTTGCTAAAGCATATAGTTAGGGCTGGACCAGGTGACCCTGAATCCTCCCTTAGTTATGCTGCAATAGATGTAGGCTGCCGGGGGATTCCCATGATGCATTGAGTTTTTCCTTTCCAGTCACCTTTCTCGCTCACTATGTGTTAACAGACCTCTCTGCATTGAATCATATCTGTTATTAACCTCTGTCTCTCTTCCACAGCATGTCTTTATCCTGTCTTCCTTCTCTCACCCCAACCAATCACAGCAGATGGCCCCGCCCCTCCCTGAGCCTGGTTCTGCTGGAGGTTTCTTCCTGTTAAAAGGGAGTTTTTCCTTCCCACTGTCGCCAAAGTGCTGCTCATAGGGGGTCATATGATTGTTGGGTTTTTCTCTGTATCTATGAAGCGCCTTGAGGCGACTTTTGTTGTGATTTGGCGCTATATAAATAAAATTGAATTGAATTGAACTGAATTTAGCTAACTAAATTCGAAATATCATGCACCTGGGCAGAAAAATGTGAGATTTAGGGAGGTATTTAAGCCGCTCAACAAAATATGAAACTTGCTGAATTTACCTGTTCCAACCAAGAAGCAGGCCTGCCAAGAGGTCAGCTCGCTGTGGGGGGATTTTTATACAGACTTGCTGCAGTGAGGTGTTTCATTTGGTTGAGCCTCGGCTGGCCGGCTCGTGCGGTCAGAATTAGAGTCACCTTGACAGAGGCGAATGGTTACTTACCAAGAATTTATCAGTAGAAAATCCAACTAAAACAGATGGGAAATATTGGATTTTACTTTATTTTTTATAATGAAAATATTGATCCTTAAAAAACAAAACAGTGGAAATGACTTCTTAATGACAGCCAGCAGTGTGTGAGCCGCGTGCTCCTGTTATGATGGCCATCTTTGCCCTGTTGTGTGTGTGCAGTTTCCCATGAGGCAGAGCTGAGGATTTGCTCAAATCCACTCATTTAGTGTGCACTGCTCTCACTAGGCATTATTTGAGCAGTCTGACTTAGGCTTTAGCCCGACTTCTGCAGAGAAGTCAAACAGATGCCTATGGGTGACGACATGCTTGCAAAATGCAAACATGTGGATCTAAGTCGCAGCTCGTGTACATTCAGAGAAGGAGGACTTAAAAAAAATTGCTAGTTTGGATCAGCTGGAGGGCAAAGCAGAAACGAGGCACTGATGTGATCGGTGCTTAATGTTACACCGTGATTGCACTTGCTTGCGGAGGCGCCGACGGACAGCTGTGGACACCATGGATGAGTAGTTGTTCTTATTAGAACGGTCTTCTGGGACGACGCGTGCTTGTAAATCTACACAGGCAAGCCTGTGACGACAGATTTGAAGGCGCGCCGTGGCGGCGTGTAGCTTCGGTTTCACTGATGACAAAATTGGCATCGCTGTGACCAAAGGTGACTATCGTATATTCACACACAAACGTGCTTTAGGAGAGATATGTGGATTTGGTTGTCAGAGTTAGAGTGGGTTTGGTCCGATGGCATCAGGCACCAACCGAGACAATGAGTGTCTGCAAGTCAGAAATAAAGAAATAAAAGAAAGAGTAAAGCAACAGAAACAACGACGGCGAGAAACCATGTGACTGAAACAGACAGAAAAGAAAACACGAAGACAAAAACAGAAAGGGTGATTTTCCACATCGATACCCTCCCCATCCACACCGCTGTGTCCACACTTGATTGTTGTCAAGGCAAACATGTTTAACCCCTCCTGAACCATGATCCTGCACCACAGTGAGCAGGTAGACACAAAGTTCTTACCACCTGACCAAAAATAGCCACACACACATTTTAAAACTGCACAGCCACGCTAAAAAAGATTGTGGCTAACTTATACATTTTTTAAGGGTGTGGCTGCTTCGAGATGTTTTCTGCATCTGATATCGTCGTGTTGGTGTTGTTCCCAGATCATCATACTAAAGGTTGTTCCAGGATCAATATTGCAAGTGACCAATCAGAATGTTGTGATGTCATACTTTTGCGACTTCGGGAAAAACCGGCGTAAAACAAAAAACTGTACTTAAGCTGCGAGAAACCGCCTTTGTCCGCCGATCAACGGACCCTAACCCTTTCATAAACGCTAAGCAGAATTGATATTGTCCTTGCAACATTGGAATTTCATAAATGCACGAATGGGTTGGTGCGCAAAAGAATAACGTCACAATAATGTGATTGGTCACTTGCAATGTTGAACCTGGAACAACATTTTCATGATGATCTGGGAACAACACCAACACGACGATATCAGATCATCCATGTTTTCTCTCGTTCAGTGTCGTACTAAACGAAACTGTCAGGACTGCATATGTTGTAACTAGCTAAAAGTAGCATCCCTGTTAATAAGCCTGGGAAGTGGCGCCTCCTTATCCAAGCCAGCTACTCGACAATCGTAACACCTTAAAAAATAATAAAGAACAAATTCAAACTCGAGGACACATAAACATCCATCCATACATTTTAGCGGAGCAGCTTAGGTGGCTGCGAAAGCTTAATGATGATGTTGACAGTGTCCATCTTTTTACCCCCCCTCCTTGTTTTCTCTCTAAATGTTGCCACGCACAAGTTGACCTCCATGTAAGCACCGCAGAAGACAGAAATGAATCATAGTGGTGCTTATTAGAGAGCTGTATATTTATCAGACTATAAGAGGTAAGCTCTCTAGGGTGACTGCTAATGCATATGAGTCACAAGCATCTGCTAACAGCTGAACATTTTTGCACTGTAAAGCACTTTCATAACACACCAACTACAGGGCATTGTTTTGACCACATGCAGACTTTTGTAAGCTAATTGGCAACTCGCGTCAGTGAGCCGTACCTTATAATTTCAGACAAATTGGGTCATTTTCTTTCTTACGATCCCTACTTGCGAATGTTGTAATTTGACTGTGCGGCGCAAAGATTGAAACTGTATGCAAATGTATTGACATTTGAACAATTAAAGAGGCGGTTTTGATTTGCGTGGGTGTTAACGGCAGCACTGGGGGCTTTTATACAGTAGTATTTTGCAGTGCGGGATAAAATAAAAGGTTTCCAAGGCTCACCTGTGTCCCATCCTGGAAATGTCACCGCTTGTTTTTACCCACTTTGAGTATAAAAGGCTTTGGAGATGCTTACTCGGTGGTTTGAGGCCACATATCAGAGCTTGGCATGAACACGTTCTCCACAGAAATGCATAATGAGTTCTCTTTGGGAATACCTCATTCAAATCAATGTAATCATCTCACTTAAAAAATGCAACAAAGGAATGTGCCTTTTGCATTGGCTGCTATATGCAAGAAGGGCAACATGCAAGGAGCAATGTTAAAACCACTGGATTATATTGACGTTGGTCAAAGCCACGACAGGGACTCGCTGACCCATATAGCGTCCACTTCCAGTGGAGCGGATTGTTGAATCTGAGCCCATCCACTCCCACATAATCCTACAAGAGATGATCTTGTCTCTACACGAGCAACGCTATTGGACTTGACAAGAACCCAAATGTCTGTCGCATAAAGTCTCAGCATCACTTTGATGCTTAGCGTTCCATGACGGATCAAATCAAGTGACTGAGTTGTTTGTGCGTTGAGAAATGGCACAAAATGAGAAAAGTTTTGGTCTTGCCCCGACCAATTCCATCAGCTTCTAGTCATTCTCTGAGATTCCCTTTAAAAGTAGAACGACCTGCAGATATTAGTCAAAGGTTTAACTCAGCCCTATAAATACTGAAAGCGTGGATTTTGCATGTTGGATTCTTAGGGCTGAAACACTGTGCACCATATGGTGATTCAACAAATAGAAAAAGTAAGAAACGATTACTTTGCTGCTTAAATCCTCTTGTTACACAGTAAACAACTATCTGATGTTTGTCTGACTGATAATGGGCCAAACTCATTCATCATTCAGCAGCAGAATTTGCAAGTTTGGGCCAGTTACTGCTACACTCATACACAAACACACTAGGGGTGCAACGATACTCGTATCGATATCGAACCGTTCGATACAGTGCTTTCGGTTCGGTACGCATATGTATGAACAATACAACATTTTTAATTTATTTTATCAACTTTCCTTCTGACGATGCTGTCTGTGTTGAGCGCTCAGTGGATCTGCGCTCGACAGTGCAGCCTAGGCGGAGTAGTCGAACACAGATTCACTGAGCGCAGGGCAAGCTAGCTAGACAGAAGTTAAGCTCCTTGCAACATGGCAAATTGAACCTCCCCCACCCTCATTCAGATCTGGCGTTTGGAACTATTTTGGTTTTCATGTGACGTATGACCCTGAAGGTAAGCGCGTCATGGACAAAAGTAAAACAGTATGTTGGATGTGCCAGCAATGCTCAATTGGTGGGAACTAGTGTGTTAGCGCAGTTAGCTCGTTAATGTGTTGACGTCTTCCAGCCCCACTCATGAGGCGATCCGTGGTAGCTCGTTAACGGAGATTTGCCGTGTTGTGACCTTAACGTCATTTCAGATTAACGCTGACAGCACTAGTGGGAACACAACCAATATGACTGCACATTTACTCCGACATCATCCTAGTGCAAAGACAAGTGGAAGCAGACAAAAACAAGCACGCATGCTACAAACTTTACCCGAGTCATTTAGACAGCCGTTAGCACATGATTCTCCTTATGGGGACCTGATATGTTTAATATGCTGCTGAGAATATAGCCCAGAAGAAGCGTATAGTATAGCTTTTATTTTGGAAAGAGACATTTCTCCATAATAAACTCTCTTTTCCAAAGATGAGTGATTCCTCAATCAGATACAGGGCTCGCAAAATCGCTAGCCCGACGTCCTGGGGCTTTTTTCCAGTCGGGCTACCAAAATCTATCTCTGCCCTGCCCGTCGGCCTATCGTAGGAAGGAAAAATATATGTCAATGCTTTTGCATTCTTTCGGAAATGTAGCTGGGTAATTATGTCATTGGCATCGGCCACTGTCAATATGTGACATACTGAAATCGCGTTTGAATTTGCGCTTGTTTTTTGCTTTCACTTTGCAATCGCGTGAACTGTGTATAGAAAGCGACAGTACTGATTGGTGAGTGATGATAATTTGCGCACCAATTCCTCTGACATCGTCTTATCAATCGTTAGCTTACTATGCAAACATGACAAGTGAAATCTCCTGCAGCTTAAACATGTGAGAGGTTGATCGCGCAGAGAATCGCTGAGCGTCATGTGAGTGCGTGTGTAAAAGCAGCAGGATATATATTTTAGTTCTGCTGAGCCAAATAAGACAGGTCAGGGTGAAGAAGTGACAAAACGGAAAGGTTATGACAAATCAGACTATAAGGCAAAAAGAAAGTGCAGCTTTATGGTTTCATGGACAAAAGAATTTCTGTGGCTGCAATATGACGAGCTAAATAACCAGGGCTGCACATAAGTGGTCCGCAGGTGCGCATTCGCTGTCAAAATAAAAACCCGCACAAGATAAGAAGTTGCAACGCGTGTTTGCGTACATAAGATTTTAAGGAAGAGGACAGACATTTGTTTAGAACTTTTAAAGATGTCGAAGAAGCTCCTTTAAACAATTACTGTGATGTTCCTCCACCTCCAAAGAAATGTCAGAAGGAGTCCGAACCACAAAAGAAGCACGTATTCTCGGAAAAGTGGTTGCAGGAGGTGAGCTGGCTTCAAACAAATGATGAACGCACAGAGATGTGGTGCAGAATGTGCCGTGAAAATTTAATAAATGACAAATTAATAAAAAGGCATGAACATTTTTTTTGTATCGAAAAAATATCGAACCGTGACACCAAAGTATCGAACCGAACCGAACCGTGAATTTTGTTGTATCGTTGCACCCCTAAAACACACCTTTCTGCGTGTGCATGCAGGCTTTAGTGCATGAGAATGTTCTTTTAGTTTCCTCCTTCTTTCTTTGTTGCTGCTGCTAAAAACGTATAGGTTCAACTTTTAACACCACAAAAGCATTCTGATGGCTTGTTTCAGTGCCCAGTGATGCAGCCACTGAAACGAGCATAAAGATATCAAAGAGAGGGCGTCCTGTGACAGCCAGAAAAAATTGCCATCATTTATGTGTCAACATCAGCCATGTGGGAGGACAAGTTTATTGACATCTTGATGATCATCCTGGACCATTCTCCCTCGCTCTCATCGACTGCAACTCAACATACATTAGTCAGCAACAGGGCCAGGCTCACGTCTCATTTGTCAAAGGGAGAGAAGCGAGTCCTTGTAGACATTAAAATAAAGACGAGAGGATAAGGAAACCCTAAGGAGAAGGAAATGCAGGATGTCAGAGACTGTATATTTCTTAACGTACTAGACAGGAAGTGAAGTGGGCTCTTTTTGATGCTTGAGAGGTATCTGTGCGAATAAACAAGCTAGCATAGTGTGATTTAAGACACGCAGACAACTGGAGTGTATTCTTATATCAGGGCAGATCCTTTTAAAGCCTCTTATTTTGCTATCGGTGATCAGTGTCCATTTAACAAATGAAAAAGTTGATTGAGCGTGCAGTGTGTGTATAAACAGCTTATTACAGGAAGCCATATCAGTTAATCTGGAAAGACAATGCTGACTGCTTCATAGTCAGTTTGCTGGTTATAAACACATAATGCACTAATTGATTCTCATTTGTTAGGAGAAAAAAATAACACGGCCGCTTTTACGGTGACTGTCGGGAAATTTAGGGGAACCAGCTTATTTTTGATTTCTTCAAATGAGCACATGAATGTAGGTAAGAAAGGTAACGGATTCTGACCGCAGCATACGCCTCAATTGTTCAAAATTTGTAGGTAAAACTCGATATATTGATAAAGTATTTAGTGGAAGAACTTCAAGCAAGTTATAAAGATAATTTTTTAATTTTATTTGGCCAGTGAACCCTGTGCATTTTACCTCAGACCTGGTTTGCATTGCCTAGGCTGAAGCTGTCCCACTTGCTGAACCCAGTCTAGCAGCTCTAGGCCGTGCCCTATCAATACCAAAGTGGACGAGCCAAGGCATTAATAAATATTGAGCTCTTGGATAATCTGTGAAAAAGTTGCTTGACCTCTGTGGCTCATCACTAACTACGCTGAGCATTACGTGGACTTAGGATTCTGGGTGTGGAGGGATTAAGATAATTACCGTTATTATATTCTCGGTGTAAGGACGATTGCAAGCCTCGGCTGGTCTCCGCTCAGCTCTTGACAGCTAAATTAAAAACACGTGCTGCCGATGTGACCCTGGATGATTGATCCATCTCTTTTGTGTCTGCATCTCTTTCTGTCTTAAGGAGAACCTTGAATCCTTACACTTCAGCTAGAGACTGTAAAATGAAGTGGGGGGGGGGGGGGGGGGGGGTTCTCTCGCTTTTTTTCACTTTTTAATGGCCAACAGAGATTTCAAGTTTCAGCATCACTGGGGGAATTATCTAACCTTGCCCCAGGCCAGACTTTGCACCTGTCCAGACATGTATGTTTCCAGAGGTGAGAGTATCTCTCTCTCTTCCTGTCTTACTCACTCTCTCAAAAAAAAAAAGAAGAAAGGAATATGCTAGCAGGGGTCCCTGGAGCCTTAGCACCAGGGACTCAGGGAACGCCCGGATGGTAAACCTCCCAAATCCCCATGATACTGATCCCTTATGATATGATAACTGGCTTCGAGGTGTTGTTTACCACAGAGCCCCGCTCACTTCAATGCTTTCCTACACTCCAAAGCTTCCCATAACATATCTAGCACATATTAGATTCTAAATTAAAAATCAGTCAGCTGTGACACTTGATACATAGATGGGGATAGCAGAGGAATATAAAAGTGCAGTTGACAGGAACTAAAATCGCAATCTCAGCAATGCAATTTAACACTATTGTGTGCAGGAGAAATGATTGGGGCGACGGTTTCTTACCATGTGCCGGATCAGGCAGGCCAAACTCCAAGTTGTACCTCAGGATGTAAAAGTTATTCCACACATAGAGCTGGTTATCTCGCGGATTATAATCCACAGCTGCAATGTACTGGTACTGGTTGGGAAAGTGGATATCAACGTATTCCCCACGGTTCTGTTTGGTATTGTAAATATAATCAATCAGGCTCTTGCTGACTTCACTTTCATTGTCTTCGTAGGTGGAGCGGACCACATAGAGTACTCCACAGACCATGAAGGCATTGGAGGCTGAGCGCTTGTCGTAGGTCGTTTCCCAGGTAGCTTCAAACCGTAGCGTGTAGGGGTTCAGCTGGCTGATCACCATCATACCATTGTTCTGCTCTGTGGCATAAATCACCCACAGCCCGTTCTCATCCACCGCCAGGTCGATGTCTGTTTTTCCTCCCCACTTGTAGGGCGACGTGTCGTGGTAGTTGGCGTTGTTGATGATCGCCTCGCCGCTTTTGATTCGAGTCCGCAGGTCAAACTTCACGATGTTTCGGGTACGCTCCTTGTTGAAAAACACCGCCCCGTCGTAGACCACAAATCCAGTCCCATCCACCCGGTGCGGCAGCTTGTAGGTGATGGTTTGACGGGCATTTTGAAAGTCGTCCAAGGAGGAGTACTCGATTAGAGTGTCTGTTCGGTACGGAGTCCAAGGCATGAAGTAGATTTTGTCGCCGGCTTGCAGTGGGTCTTTGCACCAGGCTCCGGCTTGCTGCTCCGCTTCAAATATAAAGGAAGGTTCACCGACAGCTTTCAGAGTCCCAGGACAAAGAAAAACTAGCAATGGAGAAAGAGTAGAATGAGAAGCAGAAAGGTTAAAATGTGAAAAGAATATACATATATATATATATATATATATACACACACTTAAATAGACGATTTAATAGCTAATTTCTTCATTTTGTTTTACAGGTTGTCCAATAAGAGTGGGGACAAACACATATCAACGAGTGGCCGAAACACAACTAACATCTATAGCCAATATAAGGACGTTTTGTGCATAGAAAGAAAAAATACAAAGAAATAGAAAAGTTATTAAGCATAATGTTTAAATATGTAGTAGTCGGAAACGAAAAGAAGACTGGCCTCAAAGACATTAACTGTTGAGTAAAACACAAATGAGGGGAAAACATAACAGAAACAAAACTTAACATAACAATTGGTCCTGTAAATAAAAGTATGCAGCCAACTAAAGTCACTTGGCAACAGACGGGAGAGGTTATGACAGAGCAGGAGTCAACGGAGTCAAAATGTGTATACTCTGATGTCTCAGTTACACCACCTATTCTAACGGTATGTACCTGAGAGGCTCGTCATTACGAAGTGGTGCAAATATCACAATCATTCAAATTGAAAAGTAATAAAAAAATGTTTGGTTTCTTTTCTTTGAAAGGGTCTCTTGAGGTGTTTTTGGTTGTTGTCTGAGGTAAAGGAGGCATAAGAATCATGGAGAAAAGAGCAGCAAGTGGTCTGGTGAGAATAATGGGGAAAACAGTGAGAAGGGTAGGGATCTTGAAGAGAAAAGGGACAGTTGATAGCAAAAGCTTGAAAAGAAGGCCAGGAAACACTGTTACCATGGCATGCTATGGAAAAGGGTTTAGAAGCCAAGCAATATGAGATTCTGCTGAGTAGCAAAGCACCCAGGGAGAATGAGAAGAGGATGCCCCTATGGACTGCAGCCAATATTCCCCCGTTTACATCTTTTGGCTGCTTGTGTACCGTCTTTAAATGGCCAGCTTTACTTCCCTTGTAGCACTACACTGGCTGCTAACGTTACAGTTGGGGGGTGCGGAGGTTCTGACGATAACGTCTGCAATGGGTTTCTAGAGGCCACCATCGGAAAATAGGTAACTGACAACTAGATGCCACAAAACAAGGAGCTAGGGTTTGGGTCGTGTCTGTTATTTACCTTTTTGCTCCACTTCTATTTTAAGCGTTGGAAGAGAGAATGAAAGGGGTGCAAGGGAAGAAAACAGATTAATATGAATTAAGTGTCATCGCCACGATTACATATGCAGAAACACGTTATGAGACATGGAACAAGACGGGTACACCTGTTAGAAACAGGAAAGTTGTGAGAAAGATGACACACAGACGTCAAAGTCCTGTCTCAGAAAAAGGGTTCGGTTAGAGCAGCGAAAACTGGGTGGTCACATTTGGCGTCAGGACTAATTGTCAAAGTAGTTTTGTAGCGAAGTGGTGGGTGGATTTGTTTTTTCCACTGGCAAGTCAGAAAAGTGTTATTATCATACGTTCAGACCATTTCAGAAAAATCTCTTTAGTTAGAAATATGGTAAAAAGTCACATTTTTGTCACTCAGAGAAACTGAAACTCTGTCTTACAGTTGGACAAATCACACTATACTTTCTAGAGTGTAGTGGGACTTGTCATTCACTTAAATCCACTCACCACCAAAACTCAATCAAGATTAATTATTTCCTTTTTCTAAGTGGAAAGTTGTACAAATACACTGCTCAAAAAAAAGGTAAAATTTAGGGAGCAATCCATTTCACCTGCTTTGGTGCAATGAAAGCGACAACAGGCACACCGGAGAGGCAACAACATGACAACAGTTTAGCAGGTGGTGCCCACAGACCATTACTCCCCATGTCCTTCCTGAACCACGTTTCTCTGCTTTTGCTTTTTGCTAGCGTCCTTGTCAACACTGTTATCACGAGACGCTCCATGCAGCACATTCAGGTTCCTGTAGGAGCGTATGTTATGAGAACTGGACAGGGCCTCGCCAATCCCAGCCCTACAAAATGACCCCAGTGGGCTACTAATACGAATACCAAACGGTCACACACCGTGAAGACGGGACTAGGGGCTGACGTCTTTTGGTGTGGCCGTTAGCACAGTGCAGCTTGATTGGCATTCACCAGTGAACATCAGAATTGGCGTGTTCTCCGCTGACACGCCATTCTCTTCACAGATGAGAGCAGCTTCACACTGAGTACAAGTGACAGACGTGAAAGAATCTGGCGATGCCTTGGTCAGGGTTATGCTGCCTGCAGTAGCACTGAGCACGAGTGCTTAGCGGTGGGTCAGTGATGGACTGGGGAGGCACATCCTTGGACAGCTGCACAGACCTCCACATGCTAAACAGCTGATCACTGTTAGGTACCAGGATGAAATCCTCAGACCCACTGTCAGACCGTATGCTGTTGCTGTGGGTTCTTCTGGTGTATTTCCTGGATGACAGAGGCATCGATGCCATTGACTGGCCTTCATTTCCCCAGACCTGAATCCAACTGAGAACCTCTGGGAACACCCAGACTGTCTCGGATGTCACTGATGAAATGATCCAGGTCTACAAGGAGATCTGCCAGGTCACCGTCTGCTATCTCACCCTTGGGTATTATCAGAAGTGCATCCAGACACGCAGTGGCCACACACATTACTGAGCCACACTATGACACCAGTTGAAGCAGCCTCTAATTTCAATTTGAAACTTTGATTGGTGGTATAATTTTGAACCTTCCCTGCAAAGGGTTTATGAATTACACATTTTATATCAAAAAAGCTTTTCTCTGTGCGATTTAAGTGGGTTTTTTTGAGCAGTGTAATTGATTACATCGTGTTATTCAATTAAAGCAGGTTTTAATATAATAAAGATCCAATTTTAATGTTGTGGGAAAAACACAATGCAAAAGTCTCCATGTAACATTTTTATCATTATTTTCACTTTTAAAAAGATGAAGCCATGCACAGATAAGTTCATTGCAGACCAAAGGAGCAGGTGATCACTGTAAGTTGTTGGAGCAAAATGCATGAATATACCTCTCGTGCAGTCACTGTGGAAAGATGTATTTAATTTTATGTTCCATAAGAGCGTGCGCAATCTGAATAGATGTTTTTGTGTCCATACGAGGCTGCTATAAATTAGCCATCATGAGCGCATTCAAACAAGGCACTCTGAATGCACTTGTGCTAATAAGCATTATTCAGTCCATTAAACTGAGATGTCAATAGCCGATAAAACATTTCACATTTCACTAAAACTTAAAAAAAATAAATAAATTCCATATGCATTGCAAGTGAGTGGCGTCTAATTCTGAACTGCAACAATACAATAATGGAAAATATATATATAGAGAGAGAGAGCCGTATATAAGCAAGGTACATCTGAAGCCTAGATCAGACGGGACAATTCAAGACAGTACGGCAGTGATCTGTTTGTGTTAAATGTTTAAGAGGTAACAGTGTTACAGAAATGGAAATCCAGTCAGTGGTGTTTGTACATGAACGAGTGAGATATCAAAACAATTGTGCCACTCTGCCCTTAAAAGGCAAAAACCTGATTTAAATTTGGCTGATCTGAAATTCAAGGTAAAGAAAATTAGATTTTATTTGAACTGCTTCTTCACATCATGAGCTGTGACCAAGAGACCGAGCAGCTCATAGTGTTCGAGCACACGGTTTCTTAATTTATCCTCCAAGATCAAACGTCAAATTCAGCGCTCACTATCATGTCCTGATGTGTCGAGTAGTTAGAACGAGACCTCAAAACTTCAGCAGCTCTCAGAGAACAATGAGAAAACCTTGAAGTGGAAATCAGCAAAAATTTAAATTAGGTGTGTCTTTGGCTTTTTTGGGTTAAGGAACCTCGTATTTATCGAATGGTACTCTTATTTAAGTGAGTTTTATTTCTTTTAATTTGAACTTTTATGAAGCGTCAACAACAAAGTAATATCTATGTGTGGAGTGTTTGACGTGCACTAGTACTTCACTGATTCAACGATTATTTCTGCACACCTCTGATCTTGTGCCCTTCAATCTGCATTCCTGTGTGTTTGTGTCTGTTTTTCACAAAAAGCCTTAGCGTGATCCGAGGCCTGCAACACTCCTTTTGTGTACATGTTCACATTAAAATTGGAATCTGTCACAAACTGTTGAGTCTGATCTTGGCTTCTGTGGCAAAAAAGAAAAAAAAAATCTATGAAACTTGCGATTCAAAAGGATCCACAAATGAATGCACGCCATTCTGCAGAAGAAATTCAAGTGTAACTAAGATCTCACACGGATAGGAATCAAACAAACTAACAACAGTTCTCAGAAGCTGCCTCAGCCACACAAAATAGAAGAGGTGAGAAGCAGACGGAGACACACGGGTGAAGGAAATCTGGAAAGAAAGGGAGAACACATGACCGAAGACCTGATGACGTAAGTAGAAATGTAAAAATAGAAATAGCAATCAGTGTGATCAGAAATCGGTCAGTGGATGAAGAGAGTGAGTCAGATACCCAGGAGGTTTCCTGCAGATTGCACAGGGGAAGGGAAGAAATTAAGTCAGTTTATATACAGCAACATGAAAACAAGCATGAGACACATTCGAATCCACATTTAACCCAGGAAACTACATTCTTGTCTTTTCTAGGGATTTCTTGCTTTTTAAGAAGCACTTGTAATTAAATAACCCCGGTTAATAATCTGGCTTTCTATTATTTTGTGAACACATGTCTGCTGTCAACTCAGTTAGGTATCCTGGTGTTGAATTGAAGCATTATATTAATTATACTGAAGAAAAAGGAAGGGGCGGGAGGTGTGAGGGGGCTAAACAAAACCATCAAAGATGCTCATGCTGTATTTTTTTGTCCTATTTTTCCTGTTCTGGCGAACGCTGTCACTCTGAGCTGAGGGGTTTACCTGTACTAACAGGTGATGAAAATGAAAATATTAGCAATGAGGCCTGTTTATGCCAACTGGCACGACTCTGCAGCTTTACAAGTAAGAATAGAGAAGGAATCGTTCTCTTTTTTTCCCACCGATTCGAAATTGCTTGCATAGAACAATCTTAATAAAGAAACATCGTGGCTTTTATGTTGTCTGATTCAAGCAATTACTGGAGCCAATTCAAAGGGTGACTCAGTGCCAGGTGAAGACAAAATTTACATCCTTGGCTGGAATACGAAGCTAATGCTACTAATGAGGGCAGTTCATGACAAGAACCAAATTATAAAGCCAAAGGATGAAAATGGTTGGAATGTAGGTAAGTCATTGCACACGCTGCTTGCACAGGAGTGTAATTATGCAAAGACTTGGAAAATAGACCGAATGGATTAAATACATTCAGCTGGTGAGAAAAAAACAACATTTTAAGTTGTCTGTTGTGTAACTGCTGCTTGTGTTTCTTGGGGACGGTGAGATTTTGAGGGGTGGTAGTTACCGGGCTAAACGAGGACACTGTCTTTGGTCCCCTTGCTGATCAGCTTAACGGGGATTTCAAGTGTTCTTTTGAAAAACATCTACTCAAGTCTGCAAATCCGGGGGTTCCTAAGCTTCTGGGCTGCTGAAATGTTGTTAATCATGAACCTCTCTATTTGGCATATGATCTATTCAATCTGCATTAGTCTGACTCTACAAAATGAGATGCATGGATTAATATTATTTTTGGCTGAGGGCTGAGGAGACAGAGGATTGGTTACAGGAGAACAACAAAACAGGCAACAAGTCTATCACTGTTTACAGTAGGGGTTGAATAGGAAAGGCTGGACTGGGCTTGTGTGGACTGAATCAGACTGGGAGAACACTATACACTTACCAGGGCAGTTGCGATAGGATACATTCTGTGTTCTTGGTCCTATTCTGGTTGGGCATGGACCTTGAGAAGCAAAAAGATGGGGCTACAGACATGCATGTTTGAAACTGTTTAGAGTGAGGACTTGTTTTTATTTTCATTGGTTAGACAGACTTTTCTAGGGCTGAGAGTCCTTGGTCAGAAGTTTGTTTTTCACCACCACACTAGCAGCCTAGACTGTTTCCTCTGCGAGACGTGACGGCAAAAGACAATCATAACAGCGGGCGGACACGAGAGCACCTTGAGGTTAATCCTACTATTAAAGTTTGCGGTATCACAGCAAGACGTAGAATCAATACGTTGCTTGACTATAAGGTGAGCTCCCCCTAGCCTCTCTACCCCCCCCCCCCCCCCCCCCCCCAAAAAAAAAGAAAGAAGGTAACAGTTGAGTGCAGTCTGAGGTAGGACCTCCAGGATTCGTCTTTCATCAGTAAGTTGGACTCGAATGCCCATTACTGCTTATTCCATGTTTAATTACAGGTCCTCAAAGCCTCAGAGAGGTTAACCTTTAAGTTGTAATGAGTTTCACCATCTAATGATGTTCACTAATGCATTCCAATGCAACACTAAGGGGAACAGCTTAAGCAGGTTTACTGGTAATGAGCAGCGTTGAACAGATGTGTTAAGGAGAAACAGAATACAGGTGTTTTATTTCATATTTCATTTCTGTTCTGAGCTGAATCAAAACTGCAACACATCCAAAGACATCCGTGTGCAAAACACTCATTTGGATCTACAAGAGCTGCCAAATACTATTGTCCCGTCACCCCGACTCTAATTATTTCAGTTCCACCTGATTAGTGATTCTGGCAATTCATCTAAATCTTTGTCATTAATCAGTTTGTAAAGGTTACACGGGGGAATTTCCTTCACGAATTGCAAATGAACATGGCAGCTTAAAGGACAAAGGAGAATTTTAATACAAAGGGCAATCTAAAGATTGTTTGGAAGCTGAATGGCAATGAATATTTTAACACCAGAGGAACAGACAAAATGTTAACGCTATCTCTTTACATGAAATATTAGCTTGTTGACTTATGAGTGGAGCTATTTTGTTCTGTTACATAATGAAACATCTGTTAACATATTTCAACACCTGTTGTGCGAATGTATATTAAGCCATCAAGGTGAGCTGTGCTTATGCCTGATAGACTTCTCCGTACAAGACTTGAGTAATGAAACACTGTCCTGCTATTAAGGAGAGTCAGCATGACTTCCTCTGCCCTCCCTCTAGTCTGCTAACTCATAACCAGGCTTGTCGATCTGCTGGAAACACAGTGAGCACATCAATAATAAGGGCCGTGTGGAAGAGGACCAAAGGGTTTCACAGGTCATATTTCATGAAAAGTTCACAGTGACACAGATGGAAGAAGAGAAGGAGAAATAGGGTGTTGGAAGGTGTTGCAGACAAAGAAAGGAGACTGTCTGGAAGAAATGGGACGGAATATGGTACAACACAGGAGGAGAGGCAGAGGGCAAGGAGGAAGGGGGGAAACGATGGGGAAGGGGTGTCGGGAGAGAGAAAAGGGAGAGTTTACAATTCATGACAGAAGGGCCATACTTACTGTAGGGAACACACTCATACTGGACCTCCAGGTATTTGTAGGTCCCTGGGCAGGGGTCGGGGAAGACATCTGAACCCGTGATTACAATGCACTGGGTCCGATTGTTGCATCTGACGAGAGAAAACACAGGAGAGAAACATTCACTGCTTTGTTCAAATTCATCCAGTCTCAAGCTGGCAACTGAAGGAAATCCCAGAAAGTTGACTGTGTTCTCAGTTTGACAGGGACAGAATCAGCTGTCTGGGATTTCCTTCCCCGGGTGATTAAGCGTGTATCGAGACAAACCGAAGGACATAAAAGCATAAATATTAAACCGCTGTGTGCCGGTTCTTTTCAACGGCTCTTAACTCGTGTTCAGGCTGGAAATATTCAAATTCTACCAACAAAGAAATAAAAAGAGTAACGCTCAGCATGATGTAGCCATGCTATTGAATCTGCGCGCAACAAAGATATGACCAGTTCCAGTGCTTTTCACTCTGTACATGCCTATTGGATCTTTGCCATCAGGTTCATATAAAAGAGGTCTTTTGTGTTTTGTGCTGTATTTCTTTTAGAGAGTGGATCATCTGTCTGAATGTGTATGTGTCAAGGAAAAATCCAGAAGCCTCTCTTATATTTTTAGTCCCTTAACATAACACAGCATCACCTGTCTGCTATAAAGCTGGTCAGCACTGAACTAAATACAAAGTTCCCCTTCGGACTCAGTACAACACATACAGTGTGAGATATCATGCCCCGCATCACATGTCCTGGTCGAAGACATCTCTCTTTGCGCCTTTAAGGCAGATGACCTATGATAACATACGCGAGGCCCCGTCTGCACATGCACACCTTTTTACAAACACCTCTAGCTAGCTACAGCTTGTTAGCCGTGCTGTCTGTCAACAGAGTGCAGTTTGGAGGGAGTTGTCATCATACTTAAATTCAAACTAACTTCTGCATGTGTTGTGGTTTGTTAAATGTCAAGCTGCTTGCATGCAGTTGAAACTTTGTGGGAGGAAAAAAAAAGGCACAAATTATTGTAACACTGTCAGATGCAGCCAAGAAAATTTAAGAACTAAATGGTAGGTAAATAAAATTAACAATACAATGATCAACTTTGCATTGCATCGCTGGTATGTGTCAAAGTCAATATCCATGACACGTACCAGCGATGCAATGCAAGGACTGACTTTGGCACGTACCAGACAAAACGTTGTTAGGATGTCACCATAGCAACAGGAAAAATGTGCTAAATCACGCTGTAAAATTGCTCAGTTGCAGCTCGAGGAACATGACAACGACCCTCGGGGATCATTGGACCACAGAAGTCCCCGGTAACGGGGAACATGCTTACTTAGGCTACGTCCACAGTACCCGGGTATTTTTGAAAACGGAGATTTTTCTATGCGTTTGCATCTTTTGTCCACACGTAAACGGCGTTTTTGGTCACTGAAAACGGAGATTTTTGAAAACTCCGTTTTTGCATTTACGTGTGGACGAGAAAAACGGAGAAAACGCAGCGTCAAAGGTGTGCGCCTTTTTTGATGTCACACTGTGCGCCACGTTATTGTTTCGGTGAAATGAATTTCTACAATACTGTTACTGTTAATTGTCTCTGCAGTGTTTAAATGCTTACATACACACACAGTTACTGTCCCTCCACACATACCACTCGGTTCTGCTTCTATGCCCCAGCTTTGTTTACTTTCTCCCACCGAGGCTTCTAGACTTCTGATTGGCCAACATTTCTACACGGTTAGGAATATAGCGCCACCTGCTGCTTTGGCATGTTCCTAGCAGCGTTTTCCTTCATTTCTGCGTTTACGTGTGGACGGGATTATTTTTTAAAACGGAAACGGAAAATCTCCGTTTTCAAAAATACCCGTGTACGTGTGGACGTAGCCTTAATAACAACTGTTTTTTGATTTGATTCATCTTGTCTAATTAGCTAATATGTGTCTGTCAGGTTTAAATAGCTGTGTGTGTTTTGTGAACGGATGCCAAATGCTATCATTTTGCTGTAAAGCATATTTACCTATGGGTATAAATAAAGTCACCTTGAATGCTCAGTAATGGCTCTGGGAACATGACCCATGGGAGCAGCACTGCCTTCATACCCTCCAGACCCAGTGCACCACAACAAGCCCAATCCAAGGACGTCCCCTTCTAGAACCCCCGGGATCCTAAGATCCGGATCCCGCAGGATAGCCCTGTGATTCCATTTAGTTTTGTTAGCAGAAGAGGGAACCGCACATTATGTGGCACTCGTTTTAATGTTGTCGCTGACTGTGGCTCACTGTAAATACAGTACTGGACTGCTGCACAGGAACCTCATGTGATCTCTACCCCCCACACTGGTCTTCGGTGGGGTGAGTTTTGCACAGGATAAACAGTCTCTGTGTGTTTCACTCAAATGTCCTGACTTATTGATTGAGCTTCCTCTGAATGGGCCTACATGCTGAGTAGCTTTATGAGGCACCCAAAATGCCATCAAAGGTCTCATTAATAATAACTGCAGCATCTGAAATCGACAATATGAAATGTTTCATTTCTTAAAAATAATAATGATAATATTCGATATCTTGTTTATAATTTCAACAGCCCTTACAGTAGTGTCAGAAGTACATTTCAGTCACTGCCTTTAACACCTGGAGAGGATCTCCTGAGGTTCAGGAGTCGTAGGAGACCACCATCCTGCTACAGTGAAATCATGATAATGACATCAATACCCTGAGCTGGCCGTCTTTGCCTCCAAGGGGACTTAAAATTCTATTGGCAACGTGAGGAGCCGGATCGATAACCCTGTTCTGCTGATTTAGCAGAGACCAGAGATAATATTTGTTTCTTCTTATCACAGACCAGTGCGCCCATTTACAGCAGATCATTGGAAAATGTATTACTGGTTGCGCTGTATTGTGCTTTGGGTTTTGCTTTTGTTTTGGGCTGGAGATGTAATCGCTGCTCTGTGTCCAAATGTTATTAATATATTATTAGGTATCTCAGTGGAACAGAGTTGGTTACTGTTGAGGGGCACGGTGATGAATTGACGTAGGGGCTGGAAACTGGTGGCGCTTTAGTTTTTGCTTAAAAACAAACCTACAGAGTTTTAGCTGAGTATCAGGAATGCATGCAGGGCGCTGGGACCGAGATTTACGACACACAACTGTGTCCAGAACAGGAAGTCGGAACAACAGAAGGGAACGTAATTAGACATCGCTCATTCATGTTTCTTATGTTCCACAAATCATGCTGACTGAAAGAGTTCATAAATGTTTATAAATGTTTTTGACAGAGAACACCTTCTTATTGTGACTGAGAAGCACAAATGTGGTTTTTTTCCTTTATTTTTCCTTTTGGCAATTTTAATACAGCACATTTTATTACAGAGCAAATCAGCATAAACACACATTTGTTTCCACATCTGTGTGCATCTGTGTTTAGTGCAGATTTCAAGGGGCATTTCACTTTATTAATGACCTCCGTGAGTGATAACAGATGAAAATATCAGCATATTACAGTTGTATTTATGGAAATGAATGACTGTTTTGAAATTAAAACATGCACCTCATGCTGGGACCATAATATGCTGCTTGTTTTTGTGGCTAATATTTCTCCAGTCTGCAGCAGTTTCCATATATTATATGGTCACTTTGATGATTGTTTTTCCCTTTGCTCATGCATAAGCATCTCATGCAGGAGCAATATAAATCACCGTGCTTTATCTATCAGATACCAACGAGCCTGGGAAATGAATGCGTGCTTTATGTTACGGGTATGAAAAAGAATTAATTCAAAAATAAAATTTGTGACACTAATGAGACGCCGGCCTGCCATCATCACTCAGGCAAACGCGTGAAACGACAGGACATAAACACAAAAAATTCTCATATTTCTCATGAAACAATGTTGACGTAAGTGTTGATGGCTCTTTCTGATATATTGCCCTAATTTCAGAGCAGCGGAGCAGGGGGCTCCCTCGTCTATGGGATTGTGTGACTGTGATGCCCGTCTCCTCAGTGAAACCTCAGGCATCCCCTGAGACCAATTGAGAAAAAAAAACCTAATGACTTGAGCTGTGCATCGTTCTAACCCTCGTTTTGAGAGAGCATGTAATTGAAATTCCTCCCATAAAAAAGTTCAGCATTTTGGATTTGGTAGGTCTCAAAGTGCACACTAATTAAATGCATGTACAGTATGATCTTTTACTACTCTTAGGCTATATAGTAATTAATCATGTACATAATGATTATTAAGTCAAAGGAAGCATTCCTCCGCTTTCTTTGAGAAGTTTAAACTTTCTATGATTGCTCAGCAGGATTTCACTGATTTCACTGAAGCAAAACTGAAGAGACGACCAATTTATGTTTTAGCTTTTAAAAAGACTTAAAGAAGTTAATAGTAAATATACTATTTCAGAGGCAAAATTATAATTATTATTAGTGTGAATGCTTGAAAAGCATTCACAGTATTGTTGTTGTAATCTTGATTATTATTCCGGTTTATTCCGTACGTTTTTCGCCGTCTATCTCCTTCAAAACCGTTCAACTTAGAAAAACCATTCAAACACCATTAGATTCCTCTTCTTTTGGACATGACTGCTTCTATTTTTCTCATTTTTAACATTTATATTTTTAAAATTATTCAACTTTTTTCAACAAAAATTTCCCATGTATTTCAATGGAGAGACCCTTCAAATTCTCATTCAACTTACTCCTCTTTAAATTGTATCTACTTCCACATACATTGACGTAGAGCCACCATTCAAACTTTAAAACGAAGACAAGACATTCAACTGTTCAACTTGTATTTATCTTTTCAATATCTATTATACTTTTTCTTCAGTTACAGTTTAAGTTTATATCATATTTTAGGAAACTTTTATATCAAACATAGGTTGGCCGAGAATAAGTAAGTAAGTACATAATTAAATTAGTAAGTAAGTAATTAGTAAATAATACATTTCAAAGTGTATAAAAGGCTGAAGAGATAAAAAGTCTTAGAGGTCACAGACTCCAATATAAACAAGCTCTTTCTCTTCCTCTTCAGGGAGTTTCTCACAGATACTTTGAATGGGAAAATATCTAGAATATATACATATATATAAGTTTGTTCCAGAATGAATGAATACATTTCAAAGCCAAGTCTGAAGAGATAAAAGAAGTAGAGGTCAGACGCTTAAATCAAAAAGTTGTATCTTTCTCTACTTATTTGTGGTATTTTCTTACAAATAATTTGAATTTGAAAATGTCTCGAAAATAAGTATTTAAATTAGTCTCGGAAAGTAAAATCACCAATTTTCTCGACGTAAAACTAAAACGACTGCAGGATAGAGCATGATTCTGCTTTGATTGCCTCCATTTCTCCCACCGGCCTTTTAATCACACTGAAGTGTTCCAAATGTAATCCCATCACATCTCTGACCTTTTGGGAGAGGCAGACATCAGTACAATTAGAGTGTGCTGCTTGGATTTCATGTAAATCTCTTTTAAATATGAGCTCCGTCTCAGGGCGGTGGGAAAGAACGCAATAAGATACCAACAAGGTGAACTGCTAGTACTCGCCGATACCATGTATCCACCATATTTAACCTTTTGCTATGACATCATAAAGCATGTCAGAGGAATGATGGGCCTTGAGGATAATATGTTCATTTAATAATAAATCGTGATAACATACAAAAACAAACATAGTGGGAGGTCTACAGCCTTCTGAAATCCTAACAGATTTCATGCCTGTGTTATTTTAATAAACTATGCTTTGTATCACGTCAAGCTTTCAGTTTATACGTTTATATTCCAGTTTTACTTTTATGACAAATATGTGGAAATATGCTGCATAATTAGAAATTTGGGGATTTGGTCATCACACATTTCATCATCAGATTAATCACAACCACCACGAGGTAATACTGAAGATAAACCTTTAAATATTTAATATTAATAAAAGAAACTACAAAAAAATGTGGATTTAGTCTGTGTGTGAATGAAGAAATTTGCTTTAAAGGAGAAAAAAAATAGATGACCGGAGAAAAAGCCCTGAAGTGTTGAAATATTTTAATTATATTCAATTTTGAATCAGAAAAATTGCAAACTGATTTAAAGGAAAACTAAACTAAATTAAAAACTTTTAAAGCAGTGTAGAAAGTAAATCTTTTATTACCAATTTTGCATGTGTCACATCAAGTGTCGGTCATGTGACTGTGTTATTTTAGACTACCGGTAAGATGTTAATTGCTTAATCTCAGATCATTTTGCAGCCACTTCTCAATTTTCTATCCTTCAACTCACTGAAAGCCGAAGCAGATATTTGTAATTCACAATAAAAAAAATAAAAAAATACAGTAGCACCAGCAGCAGTAGCGAAAACAATCGCTGTGTAACTGGAGGAGAAAAGCGACATGAGTGAGGGGAGGACATTACAGAAAAAGGCACAATCTACTTCCTGGTGCTCCCAGTTTGAATTTCAATCAAATTAGCATCTCTTAAACTCAAAGTGACCCGTCTAGCTCCATTTCATCTGAAATGCTGATGAGGTTCATGGCACAATTATCAAGGCAGACATCTCTCTCAAGAGGCAAGCCTGTTGATAGCAGACAGGCCATTGAAAAATTAAATCATTTCCAAGGCCAGAGAATAGCAGCAAAGGAAAAAAATCTGGTGCAAACAGGACACAACACACACACACACACACACACACACACACACGTGTACAGTATAGTCTTTATAAGTATAACCAGCTCCAGTATCAGCATATATAGACCAGTTTATAAGGGGGTGGCCCAATAATGCTGCAGGAAATAGGTTGTTAGAAATTAACCATTAGCATCGCTTTCAACTCACAATCCAGCCCAATATCCGGCTGAGACATCCCAGAAACTTATAATTACTGTCATATGCTCGTGTTTGTGCCATATTTATGGAGCTAGCCCGGGGGATTCCAGGCTCTTACAGAGTCCGGGGGAAGGCTGTCTGACTCACATCCATCCATCTATTGATTTTTATTAAGGTATATCGCCATGCCACTCAATAGAAATACTACGGTGACATTCTGCTGGTCAAAACGTGACCTTTACAAGATGACACGACGTGAAGCTAGAACACCCAAGTACAAAGACAACAATTCAGGAAAGCTTCAGAAACAACAATATGAATGTTCTCCTTTGGCCAAACATGAGCTCTCAGTGCAGCTCTGACTTCTAGTAAATGAATTTAACTGTGTTCATTCTCAAGCTTGATCAGTTTTGTAAAGAAGAGATGGCAACTCAAAGCTTTACTAGCTACTAAAAAGAAAAGCTGATGCTTTTTTTTTGTCATTGAATTTCAAACTGATAGCCAGGAAAATAATACATTTTAATATAACAGGGGATCATTTTTATATATATATAGAAATTACAAAAAATTAAAAAAAATATTTCTGTGACAAAACTATTTTTAAGTTCTCTGACATCGTGCAAACCCCCCCCCCCCCCCCCCCCCCAAAAAAAAACAGTTAATATAAGTGGAAGTATGACTGTTTGACCAATACTTTAAGATTTTGTTTGCAGAGCAAAATCACAAAAAAACCTCAACATTTTTAGATTTTCTGAGGTAGCGTTGTGCGTCTGGTGACTTCTGTTATTGAAGACAGTCGGTAAGGTAGGCTGCTTCTACTTCTGCCTGGTTGTTAATAGACTTTTTTCAGCTCCAACCTTCAGAAGGATTATTGTACTTTTCACACACAAATAATTGTGTCATCCCGTCATACTGATACAATTTGCTACTTTCTCCCAACACTAATGTTATCATTTTAATATTAGCCATAGTTACGATCCACCACCTTTATGATAACTTCACAGACCGCTAGTGTGGCTATTTTTAATGTGTGTGCAGGTCATAACTGTTTAATACCTCAGAGCTTCCCTGACTGCTTAAAATTCCTCATAGAGAGTAGTTCAGTGTTTCTGTGTTAATTGTTATTGTATTAGTGATAAAATGTATCTGAAAAACTGGAAACATTTCCAAACTGTAAGAAAATATATCAATTTAAACACTCTGGTGAATCTAAGTGCATATCATATGTGCTTTAGTACTATTAATATCAACAGTAGTAGGCCTCACTTGCTGCATTGCCCAGATTCTCCAATACATACTCCAGACTTCATACGTGGGAAACCAGCGCGTCGCCCCGCCCGTCTAACATGATGTGACACGTGTGTTGGTAAATCTATTTCTCTACTTACATTTCATGTAATTCAACACTGGTATTAGCAGTTGTTAGCCTAATGAGATGACTGTTCCTACACTTTATTTTTTGAGTGGAGAGCAGTTTCATGCCTCATGAACTTTTGAACATCCCCGTGAAACGTCCAAGCGGAATCTGGATCTTTATGAAATCTTAATCGGCTGCGCTTTAAATAAACACTAACGTCGTACATACAGAGAGGAAGAACAAGGCGCTGTGCTGTCAGGCGGCAACAACGGAGCTCCTCGGAGAGCCTCGCGAGCCGCCCCTGACATTGATATAAATAGTGTAAGCGCCATCATTTATTCTACAGAACTGCTTCACATTCATTGACAACAACTTCAAAGATGCAGATAATTGCATGTTAATGTTTTTACATCATGTTATATTTGTAAAAATCTGCTGCATTTAATGTGTCATTATGAAATATAACATTTCAAATAATGGTTGTTGACTGGTAATAATAATAACTGTCACATAATTATTAATTAATAATTAGCTCGTGCTGTCCCCTAATCCTGCTGATGAATTTAATCTCCTCTGTTAGAGATGTATCTGCCCTGATCATTGTCATCAATGATACGCTCTTTAAAAAAAAAACGATGCACAGACACCAATCATGTTATGTTACAGCAATCAATGACCTTGTTATCTAATACTTACAGTGAACCTCATTAGTCAAAGAGGAATCAATAGATGTACGCTGCTCATATTGTATATCCTTTTTTCTTTTTTTTTTTTGAAGGAGATGATCAGTCGAGGTGCTTCACCGTCATGTTTTCTTATTCCTTGAACTGTGATGGAGACTGATGGACAGATTTAGATCAGTAACATCTAAGCAACCAGATGGTTGTTGCACGCACAAGTAAACGCACTACAAAATAATATTCAAATGCACCTAAATTACAGTTTTAATTCAGTAGATGTTATCTGTGTGGCGAGAATGTGTTTGTAGTCATTATCATTATCATCAGCGTAGATGAGGAAATGTAATCATTAACAACTAAAATCCTGAAAAGAAAGAGAAAAAAAAACAACACATCACTGAATATTATTACCAATGAATTAATTATTTCAAACTGTACTGCCATGCAGTTTCACATCTGCTGGGGAGGTGTCCACATGAAAAATTCCTGTACAGATTATCACCCACTTGAGTCGACTAATTGCTTGCAGCTGAATGTTCTAATTGAGCCACAACAGTCCTAAGGCTATTTTCATAAAATCATTGTGCTCATGAATATAATATGCCAGCCAGATATAAAAACAACTTGGAGTGCCAACAGGATCTATCAAACTCAGCGAAGCCTCAATCCAATTCTCCACACTTCGGGGCCACATCAATTTCGGATGTTTAAAAGTGAACACAGTTTTCCACACGCGAGTACTAATGTGATTTCCCCCCCACACACTTAAATTAGTAGACCAGAGTAATTATGGCAACAAATATTTTTAGTTCTTGAATCCCTTTATTGACGTAGGCTGTACAGTAGGAAATACTATTTCCCACATACGGTGTGTGTGCAGGGGAGTGTTCGACAAAGGCACCGTTTTCAGCTGAGCTCGCCTCAGCAGCAGCCAGACAGCGGCGTTTAGACTCGGGGAGGAACGGAGGGCTCAGACCTCGTGCCAATGAAACAAACACTGCATTCCAAACAGGCAAAACAATCACCACGTTCCTTTTTTCCCCATTTGAAGATAATTATTTTTGGCAGCAGGGGCAATCTTTCATTACGTTTGCTTCCTATTTCAGTCTATTGCTGTAAATAAACGGGCGAGAGAAAAAGAATGTGTAATTCGTCCCATATGCAGTCTTTGCATTCGTCAAGTCCTTGAATCTATTTTCATGTCAGTGAACTCTTTTTGTTTTTATAATAAAACTCCAATCCATGCTTTCCACTCGTATAAATAATGACTCACTAATCTGTTCTCACATTTCCACGGTGATCTCAAAAGAACTTTATGTGCTTTGTCAGACGTTGGTCTTGTAGAGTACCTATTTTGTGGATTTTGAACTTGTGTCCCTCGCAGAAACCTCTTTTATGACAGTTCTCTCTCTCTTTGAACACTACAGCATCGACATCACGGTGCTAAAAACACATTTAAAACAACATCTGAAGTGCAGCCTCTGGCACTCTCAGGATGTGAGGAATGAAGCCCAGTCCTACAGACATCAGTGTCTGAACTAAAGACACTGGTAGAGAGCGTTTTTGGGATTTGTTGTCAGCCTCCTGCTGGGTCGGTATTTGTGCTTCAGTTTACTGTTGTGTACGAGCGAGGCTGAGGCCGGCGTAATACATATGGCCACAAGCGGAGAGAAGGCAGCCTGCAGCCTTTCAGGACAGACAATGTGAGTCAGCTATCTGACTTCATCAAATAGGACTTGACAATAACCCCCCTGAATACAAGGGCTCTACTTTTTTATTTCATTATTTTTTTTATTTCCCAAGGCGGCGTGCCAGAGTTGCTGACGCTCTCATACCGTCCAATATCTCTCTCTGTGGCAGTCATATGTCATTCCATCCTGTGCACTTTGGCTCCGATGGCATCCCTGTGTGACAACTGGTCTCGTGTATTAGGTCTCATGTATGCAGCGTTCCTGCTTGAGCCAAATTTGCAAGTGTGTGTGCGCCAGTGAACGTGTCGATAGCTTTGCATTTAATGACAGCTACAGAGATGTTTCAAGCTTGCATTGTGGTGTTAATTTATTCAACTGTCCATTAGCAACCTTTGTTTCCATGAGCGTTGTGAAGGAAACTGAACATTTTTATATAAATACTAGGGGTGGGGGAAAAAATCGATACTGTGTAGTATGGTGATATTTTGTTTGCTAATAATGTATCGATACAGCGACAGCAGAAATCGATATTTTGTTACAAAATAGGTTTTTGTGCTCTGACTTCAGAGCATGTTGATCCTTTTTCTGAGCAAGAATCCTGACATTCCTTCACTGTCCAAACATGACCGTTTACTTATTTTAATTTAAGAAATGTTTTATTTTAATTAAGTTTAAAACTTTTTTATTTAATGTAAAATTATATTTTGTTTTAATTTACTTTCAAATTCTTCAGTTGCTGAAGGGGCTGCATAGTTTTCATAAACTGCATAGTTCAGAATAGCTATAATTGTACCAGATGGTTGATTCAGTTAAGTTGGACTAGACTGTAATACAAACCGTTCAGTTTGTCAACAATAAAATTGAAATGAGAGAAAGACTGAGTGTGAGACTTTGATATTAGATCAAATGAATATTGATAAAGTTTACCTTTATGTACAGAATCTGAATATCGCAAAATATTTTAAAAAATTGCTATAATATCGTATCGTGCGTTAAGTATTGTGATAATATCGTATCGTGGGATGTATGGTGATTCCCACCTCTAATAAATACAAATAATAACTAAATGAAAATGTGCAAGGCTCACAAAAACATGCTTATTTTTTAATTTGCTTACAGTCTGGAATGAGTAGTATCATCTCATTTTATCTGACTTCTTGGACAGAAATACATTTATGAGCTAAATCCTTGAGGAATGTCCTTTTATCCCTGGTGACATAACGCGGTCAGAGTTACGTAATAATAAGATGAACTTGGATTACTGACTTGGTCTGCAGTGTTAGCATTGTGACACTGCAAATAATGAATAATCTGCAAAATTGGAATTAAATCTTTTTAGTGTTTGTTATCTCATAAAAGCCTAAAGTTCAGATTGGACTAAAGGCTGAAGTCAGACGGGTAATGAACTCGTTTCACTGTATTGTTGGTGTGTTAGTAGGGCTGCTCGATTATGGCAAAAATGATAATCACGATTATTTTCACTGAGATCTCGATTATTTGACGATATTTATTTAACAATAACAATGTGTTGAATAATGACTTTAAAGATTGTCAAAAAATAATATAAAATAGTGCAAATACTGATAACAGTGCAAATGTTTGCAATATAAGAAATAAATGAAAAATGTAAACATTATGTTTAGTGAACTTTGCAGTGTTGCTCTGTGGTGCAGCTACGACACTGTAGCAAAGTTTACACACTGTGTCTACTTGATCCACGTCTGACTCAGAACCCATAATGTTTCCACACCACTCAAGTTTTTTTTACCTCTTTTCAACCAACAGCAGTCACTCTCCTCTCCAAATAACTTCTGCTTAGCTTTCCGAGCTTCCCTCGGGTCCTCTTAATCAGCGGTCCCCAACCCCCGGGCCTCGGACCGGTACCGGTCCATGAGTCGTTTGGTACCGGGCCGCGAGAGTTGAGGCTCAGGTGTGAAATGTATAGTTTTCAGCGTTATTTTGTTATCGTTTTTATCGTTTACTCTGTTTTCCTGGGTCTTTTCACGTGTGTTATGAATAAATTTTCTTTTTTTCGGTACCGGTACTAGTTTTATTTTGTTGTATTTATCCGCGACACCTTAAAGGCCGGTCCATGAAAATATTGTCAGGCATAAACCGGTCCGTGGCGCAAAAAAGGTTGGAGACCGCTGCTCTTAATTGTTGTGACACGTGTTCGAAATGCAGAGAGGTGCGCTCGATTTGCTACACGGAGCAGCGCGAGAGTAAAGCAGGAGGGAGGGGCTAATAATCGGCTCAGTCATTTTTAATGATCGTTGATCGTAATCGAGATTAAAATTCGATTAATTGAGCAGCCCTACGTGTTAGTGTTTGTTAAAGCAACTCAGCAAATCTGCAATATGAAAAAAGTGAATATCATTTAAATGCATATTTTATGTGTTTCACGTTGACTTTTTAAAGCCTCGGCTCAAAACAGCTTTGGTGTGTGTTGCCTTTCGTTTCCTCGGAAACATTAACGACCGCCCTCAGATGTTCTCGTGTTCTTCTAGTATTACAAATAAATGAACAGGAGTGGAGAAACTTCCCACCCTCAAACCACACCGCTGTTGTTCTTGGAACTGCAAAATGGTTAACACATGACTTTATGCCATCAGACTTTGGCAGTTGGTGGTGAATTGACAAATGCAAAACTTAGTGAGCTGAATTGTATATTTCATCTTAAAAGTGTCAACCCCAAATTTTGCGGTCTGAATGGAAAACTTCAGATACATTTGCAATAAGGTCGGCTGCAGGAACATAACTGTATCCAAGTGCATTTATTCAATTCGGACACAATTTTTCGGTGCCAATCTAAAGCAATACTGGGTGCCAAAGTTAACGCTATCAACCAGAGTGTGAATATCAGCTATGGAGCATCTTTGAATCACGCTAACAGCCTGCTCTTAAACTTACCAGAAGGAATTTACACATAGATCAGTGTGATTTAGGAAGTTTAGGAAATTCAGACAGTAGAGAAGTTTTAGAGAAGTAATACACATTATACTGTAGAAATCTTTTTCATTTTTATTTATTTTTTAAATATTTATTTATTTGATCACATAAATGCAAATATTAAATGTATATAAGAGCAGAAATGACAATGGCAGCAGTATGGATGGGAAGCTTTGTTACTGTGACTTTGGCTGTGTTTCTGTTTTAATCTGCTCTCCCTGGGCTGTTTGCCCAAATTGATTTAAAATTCCAAGTTCTGATGAAATTCCTAATTCTCTTCTGCTCGGTTTCGTCTGTCTCAGTAGTGCAATCTTATTACACACTCATATTCCGTTTTTCTGTTTTTATGCAACTGACAGCAACACTGTTTTTGTTCTGGGTGACTTTTACTCCAAAGCCGAGGGATACAGAGGATTTTTGTTCTCAGCACAGGATGCAACAGGGGCAAGCATGCAAAAGGATCAACAGCGGTCCACGACAAAGAAAATGTTATCATGCTTATCAATCGTTTCACTTCTGTGACAGCAGAAAGTAGCTTTACATGTATTATTATTACTGAGGTGTCTGCAGTGTTACCTTTGTGACATGATCTTGTAGGCGTCTGGAAGATAGCAGTTTATGTTCTCCATCTGGAAAGGGTCGGCATCGCAGATCTTGTCGTCCGTTCGGCCATAGTTGGCGCTTTCGATCATAATGACATCACTTCCTGGACACCGCAAATCAATGGGGTAACCCTCACAAGACAGCTCTCTCCGCACTAAGCCAAATGGCAGGGCAGCTCGACTGAACCCTGAGGGAGAAGAGAAGGAGAAGGAGCTCTATCAGTGCGGATCGAAGCAGGGAACTACAGCGACTTAGAGGAAGAGGGAGGCAGGAGACAAAAGAGATCAGAGGTGGATACACACAAAGGAAGCGTCTTCAAACATCGCGTTCTCTTATTTTATTCAGAAGATGTAACTTTTCATCAATATAAATAAGAAATCTAAAGAGTAAAAGCAAAGACTAGACTGCATCTCTGACATACATCAGTATGCCGAGTGAACGTTTCAGATCTAAACCGCAGCAGGGAGCTAATAGTGTTAGTATGTCATCCACGTGCCTTAACTGCTGCTAAAAAAAAAGAGAAATCAATATTTGTTATTAAAGTCTAGTTTGTCAGCTTAAATGTCTGGAGCCTTGTTTCCCCCTGTGGCCATCTACATAAGCACGCCGACACAAGAACAACCTTTAAAGGCTGATGTCACGTTAACATAAACAGTCAAATAAATGCATTTTTAACCATCTTTGTCTCCTCTGCTGCTGTCGCGTGTTTCACTGCGATACCGACACTGCAGAGTCTATCACTGGAGACTTGCGGTTTACTTGCAATGCTCATTTTTCTATCCAAAATGAAAAAGAACAACAAGCATGACAACATGAGTGTAATTTAATCCACTTTCCAGTGCTGACAATCGAAGGCAAGGCTATTGGGAGGCTGGAAAAAAAAGCTTTATGAATGTGAGTGTGTTCAGTGTGTGTCGGGGAGGGTGAGGGGGGGAGGAAAAATAGAAAAGAAATCAATATGGTGGCTCGGCGAATACGAACAATGCCATAAGCCATATTTAAACTAAAAGTGAACTACCTGCATAAACTATAGCGCTCTACATACTGCGTGTCTTTTTGGCGAGAGCAGCTTCCTGCAGCTATGTCATGTCAGATATCAAAGAAAGCTGGCGCGGAGCTAAAAATGATTTTCAGATGCTTCTCTGCAGACTCTGAATCACGGCTGAATAAAAACTACAGTTTCAGTCGCCTTATAGTGCTTTAAACGTCACTGTTCATGCAACGTGGTTGATGGCTTTGTTTCCGAAGGACGCGTTTCCTTAATGAGCTTTATTCACAGTTGCAAAAGAAAATAAAGCACGCCGCCGCCGCCACTTCTAATGCACTAATTCGTTTGGCTCCTGGACAAGTCCAGCGATCCATATGTGCAGTTGTTTGGAATTATGAAGCACTTTATTACTTCATGAGGCATTGTGTGACACGGCATTGCGGCAGCTGTTTACTTAAAGCCACCGAGTAAATTGGTCAAGAAAGGCTAAGTTCATTGTACCCTGCTGAATGATTCATCAATTAATTACCAACGCAATTATCTTAGTGTGATTTAAACGCAAAGCTACAGTAGCGGGGGATTAGCATTCTGCTTTTTCTGCCTCGTAATGCTCCTGTGCTATTTTACAAAGTAAGATAAATGTCAGCTTGCATTGCCAGATCCACCGTTTGTGAGCCAATCAGGTGAAAGGCCTGTTTGTGAAGGTGCTCGGTGAGGAGCTCGGGGTAAACAAAGGATCTGTATGGATGAGGGCTGCTGCCCTGGCCTATCACTAAAAGACTTTTATTTGCTTGGGAGCATAAAATCATCAGGGAAGGATCTTTTTTCCTCCACTTGCACTTTTTGACAGCAAACTTTCTCATGTGACCAATAGACATGAAAAAGTAAAGGCTTTCAAATATGATGGGTTTTGGCTGTATTTCATTTTTGCAGCCTGTTTCTCTCTCGAGTCGAAAAGAACGCTTAAGGTGATAAACAATATATCAGAGATGTTGGCTTGAGAGAAAAAAGCCCTGAAACACAGCGTGTTAAGAACAGGACTTGACAGCCAATCTTGAGTTCGTGTCAATGTACTCCAGCTTTGTCAAAAGACTGAAATATGATGTGTAGTAAGTACAAGAGCCTATGTAAAACATCACTCAAACCCGTATCGCAATTTTACGCTTAAATCATGTCACAAACGTGGTGGATGTGTAATGGAAACTCATCTATTGCTTTTCTGTCAGCTGTTGTCACATCAAATGAAGAATTGACAGCTTTTGCTTTTTTTCTGCATGTGAGGAATAAAAATCATTTTAAAACGTGATTTCAATAACTGAAGCTAACACATTTTTGCTCCCCTGCCTTAATATAAAGGTGAGCGGGCAGCAGATCAGCATGACTGGGTGGGATACGTTAAACTTTGTGGCTCTGTCACTACCCGATCCGTACCGGAAACCCGATCGGTACCCCGCATGCGCGAAAGGTGTCTACTTCCGGTCGTAGCGTTTTACGATGGTTATGGGTCAGAGTATCTGTTAAGATGTTAAGAATAATAAGTATATCTGTGTTTGCAATAATGAAGCATTTCAGTACAATGAAGACAAAAACGAAAAATAAAAAGATAGTTACGGATCGGGACTCCCCGATCCTTACTGCGCATGTGCAGATGTTTTCTTCTTCTTCTGTTCGTTTAATGGCAGTTTACTCCCCAGTGTACGAGGATACTGCCACCTGCTGACCGAGCGAATGAACCCTATTGTAAACTGAATTGGCGTCATACGTGTGTTAAATTTGATTTAGTGATAGTCGAGTGTGTTTATGCTTGTCTGTGTGGAGAGGATTGACTGGAATAGTGATGATGATGTCCGCTATCACTGTCAATTGTCAGTAAACACTTAATCTGGCTGATGAATCTTCACGTGACACATTGCTAAGTCAATATTATTAAGTCTGTAATTAGGCGCCATTCTTCTTATTTTACGGCGCTGTTGTTCAATCGGGGAACGCTCTCTGTTGAGGAGAAAAGCATGAATTTGTTTGTAAACGGATTATCCATTGTTTAAATGTCCCGGGCAGTCGAAAAGGAGGCAGAGCTGTTGAGAAATGCTAGGAGCTAACTGGGCGCTAACCGTATCATTCAAATATATTGAATGTCGCAATGTTGGCAAAGAGAGGAAGTGACGTAAGATTTGCGCAGGCGGGGTACCGATCGGGTTTCCGGTACGGATCGGGTAGCGACAGGCTCCAAGTGTTCTGTTTTTTTGGCCATGTGTAAGACCTCTCAGTTTGATCTCCAAATCCACAGCCAAACCCACTGATGCTCTGCGTTTCTGGATCACTGTTAAAACACTTAATTCACTCTGCCTTTACAATCTTCTGGTTATGATTTAGAGCTGATGCAGTCTCTGCGCTTAAGTAGGAAAACAGCATCCGGAGCAACGAGGAGATAAATGTAGGCTCACGACTTCTACAAAAACACACTGTGAAATTATTTTCTTGCTCATATTACTAAAATTGCTGTCCTCTAAACTCACTTCATTCACCAGCTGGGCTTGTGCATCATGAACCAAAAGCAGCATCGTAAACAACCTCAAAAAGCCTCTCTCGATTGATTAGGCCCGAGGCTGATTTTTCCCCCTCTCTCTGGTGTCAGATGGTATTTTTAGTTCACGGGGAGATGGGTGACAAAGATAAATCAATATGGGGGGGACAAACAATAGTTCTGTAAACAAACGTCAGTGGAATAGATGGGAGTCCTTATTTCTCAATTAAGTTAGTAATGTTGTATTGTTTGTACAAGTGTTTCATTTCATTTATTCAGTTTTGGATGAGATCCTCAGAAAATCTGTCCCCCTCACAAACGCATTTGTCACTGTTTCACTTAAATAAGTATTGACCAAGATCGGCCCCACAAAAATCTTTTATTTTCTGCTATGCTGAGAGACTAACGTGCACTTTACATAATGTTTTCTTAGCTTCTTTTCTACTGTCTAATAGAGGCTTTGTGCCAGTCCTGAAAATAAATCCTCTTTGTCTGTTTTCATATAGATAGTATGAAGGAACCAAAACACCATCGATCACGCGTCGCAATTACAAGAGAATAATATGATCACACTGAATCTAACATAAACAAATCCAATGCTTACTGTCTCACTTAACTAAATGATTTCATTATTCAAATGAGCCAGAAAAGTAATCATTATTTTGCTCATGGGGCCATTAGCATAACTATTCAGCGAATGCATGATATGAAAATTATTTACTTTCCATACGGTGACAGTAAAACATGTCGAGAATATCGATACACGGCGGATGCTAAAATATTGACGGCGTAAAGCATCTATTTTGGTTTCCCTGCGCACTCTTGCTGATGTTCTAAAAACCCACCCAGACAGATCTCAGCAGTTAATTGGAGGAGCTGAGGGCACTTGTTGCTATATTATGTTTCAGGAACCTCTTTACCTCGGAGCGCTCTACAAAGAGGCTGCTGAGCAGACAAAATGGCGCCACCCGAGTGTACGCTGATGGTTCACGGACAGAAAAACACAATCACAAGTCTGCGCCTGGAAAGACTTTTTAGATGTGCGGCCACGTGGTCGTAAAAGAAGCCCGGCAGCCCCATCGTCACTGATAGAGATCTCAAAATACGAGATGCTATTTTACTCGCTTTGATGTGCTTTCACTTTAAGATAGTGCACGAATGTATACAAGCTCTTAAAAGATAGGTTTATATCAATTAAACATGAAGACGGAGAATTTTTGAAGCATTCTCGCCATTAATTAAACAGCAGGGAGTGAAAGTTTAGGGCATAGACCAAAAAAAAAAAGATATAATATGGAAAGCTCAGTCCTGTCACCATGGCAACATGATGGGAGCAGAGACATTATTGGCCCTGTTGACACTTTCTAATCAGGAATTCTGGTCAGCCATCAACCACCACGACCACAAGAAGACCAGCCCGGCTCATCGTCATCGGCTGTCACGGAGCAGAGCGAGGATTACTGACATCATTCGACAGTAAAGCATTCAGTCAGGGCTCTACCCTTTCTTTAATGTGATTCGACAGTAAACCTTAAAAATGTCGTGCATTTCCCAGTCAACAAGTGAACATCATAAAACATCTGTTTGCTGAGCACTTAACCTTTTGACATGTGCTTGTAAACGCTGTAAATGGTGTTGGAACATGCTAGTAATTGCCTCTGATTGGTGTATAGCACCTCTGTTTCCATGGGTTATAGCACTTTATTAAGCCAGTGAGAAACCTCTATTTAAGGGTTTCCACTCCGGCTTTTACTACCCAGACTAACCTTTGCAATGACTTTAAGCACGTGCAGAAGCTGAGGCTGAAGAACTGTGAGAAACCTCCCATATGTAAGGGCGGCCGATTAAGCGCCGTCTTGTTGCCGTAATGTTTTAATTCATTTTTCTCACAGATGAGCCAAATCAATCGGAAAGTGACCATCTGTTAGGATACGAGTGTCATTGAAGCAGAGGTAATGACGAAAATGTCTTCCTATTTCACACAAACGAGGAGACATTAGAGTCTTTTTCAGCCATGTAGAGACTGTGTCGTCTCATCAAGCCGGATAACAGACATAAAGAACGTGCAGTCGAAACGGCTGCATTTAATCAGAACACCAAACTTACTATCTTTCTATGAAATACAGTTTTTTTTCCAGTATTTCTTTGCTCCAACCCTAATGCATAAATGAGAGTAGTCTGCTTTTCATCACAGCGATATTGCATCCAGCAAATGGTTTTTAAATCAAAACGACTGTCTGCAACTCCAGTTCTACTTTTTCCAGAGTTAGTCCAGGGGCGAGGCAGCGGCTGATCAAAAGCTCTATTCAGTCATCATTGTGCTCCGAGCACAAAAGAGGACTCGAGATTATTTTGATGTCACACCAGATAATTTTTCTGTCGAGAGCCAATGAGAAGTGTGACGGGGACGCTCCCGATGCTTGTCGTCTGCCGTTTTCCTCGCTGCTCTGATGAGAGCTAAACAGCTGCTTGTAAATGAGCTAGCGTCGCCGCTCGGACAGCCATTATTCTGCGCTCCTGAGCCGACAAGGTCGCTTGCTGGGGGGATTTTGGGTGAAAGGAAAGTATGGCCTATAGCATTAGCTCGGAGCCACAGGAACCACAGCTTGAGTCCCCCAGGTTCTGGCACCCCCGAGCCCCCTCCCCTTTTCCCTTCGAGTCTGCGAAGGAAAAGAAACCTTTAAGTCAAAACTCTTCCCACAGTGCTGATTCTATAATCCAGAGATATCCTTTACAGCAGCATGTATTCTTAAGAAGTCAGGTCCATGCAGGGGAGGAGAAGAAAGAAAATATTGCATATATCCTGCAAACAGCAGGATGTGGTCGACTGCAGACTCTGTGTGGCCGTTGTAAAGAAGAATTGCACTGGCTCGACAGATATTAACGTTCTTTGGAATTCCTTCATATTAACTTTAGCTTATTTTGTAGCTAACAGCAGTTACACGTGTAGATGTTTCATCTGTAATTCAGCCCAAAACATCTGTATATAATTAAGGTGTTTGAATTTATATATATATGTATATATGCAGAATATAATAAAGTGATTTAGTCTTTAAAACCTACTCGCACATGGAGAGGGAGACAGGATCAGAGAAAGATATTGGGAGAAGAACAAGAGGCAAAGAGCAGCAGGAGAATGAGCATTCCAACCTCATTTGTATTCTCCACCATCCAGTTCACTCCAGTTCATTTACATCTCTGCTACTTCCATAGCAACAGCAGGGGGGCTATCAGGAGCATCTTTGATATAGGTACATGACTCTGAAAAAGATCTTGTCATTTTCCTCTGAATAGGTACTGTGAGAAGAAAAAAACATTTTCCATCCTTTTGGTTTGGGTGGGCTTCCTTAAACAGGATTTTAACCTGTCACAGACTCCCCCCCCACCCCCCCGTTTAGTTTTTTCCTCCAACCAGCACCTGTAGACATTTGTCTGCACTAGAAATACCATCATTGCATAGGAAGGAAATATAATCCTGTGGAAACCAAGCACCCGAGCATTTATTGTATTTTCTTTCTGATCCGTAAGAGTTTGAACAAATGCCTCGAGTCTGAATGCCAGACAGAATCAAAATGCACAACAACGGCAGGAAAACACAACCTCATCAGGTTCCATGTACACTTGTATGTAAATCAACCCTTAGGCCTAATTAAGCTCCATGGGGCTCATCAAGGTCATAAATCCCATTTTTTCATAAAGCATTATTGACTTCACATTATCTGCACATGTCGGCTGACTGCACTCGCAAGCACACAGTGTCATCTCACTGTCTAATATCGGATAGCCCCGAGGCCGGGCAGTGTGTGTGCGTCGCCGTGTGTGTTTGTATTTGTGGGAGAGAGAAACGGGGAGTGCTTTTTAGGTCACACACAAAAAAGCAAGGACATCTTGCGGTAATGAAATGGCTGCGATGACCATCAAATAGTAAATTTTGTTTCATGGTCCCTAACAAATGGTCACAGCCAGACTTGAATGTTAAATCGCTATACGTTTAGAGATTATCAAAGAGAGGTCAAGGCTTCTCGCCTCGCGTTATCACAGTGTGATACCCGCACAGCGGGGAGGGTTTACTGCAAGGATCCGAAAGGTAAAATATTACAAATCGTGACACAGCTTCAGTTTTTTTAGCAAAGTAAACTGTGATTATTGTTTCACTTTAAAGTGAAGCTGCATGCTTTGTTTTATTAGTAGTGTCCTGATCCCACGAGTCGTCCTAAACAGCTTGATGTGGGGCAGTCCCTGTTAGGGCTGCGTGGCACAGTCATAATTCTGTGATCATGAGTATTTAACGTGACGGCTCACTGACTTCTGTGGTTTGCTCAAACTCTGCTAACTCTCTGAATCCAAACAGCTGAATAAACCAGAAATAAACCTCCAGTAGCCACCAAGCACGTAGGGCTGCTCAATTAATCGAATTTTAATCACGATTACGATCAACGATCATTAAAAATGACTGAGCCGATTATTAGCCCCTCCCTCGTGCTTCATCTCGCGCTGCTCCGTGTGGCAAATCGAGCGCACCTCTCTGCATTTCGAACACGTGTCACAACAATTAAGAGCAGCGGTCTCCAACCTTTTTTGTGCCACGGACCGGTTTATGCCCGACAATATTTTCACGGACCGGCCCTTAAGGTGTCGCGGATAAATACAACAAAATAAAACTAGTACCGGTACCGAAAAAAAGAAGATTTATTCATAACACACGTGAAAAGACCCAGGAAAACCGAGTAAACGATAAAAACGATAACAAAATAACGCTGAAAACCGATAAAAACTTGAAAACTATACATTTCACACCTGAGCCTCAACTCTCGCGGCCCGGTACCAAACGACTCACGGACCGGTACCGGTCCGAGGCCCGGGGGTTGGGGACCGCTGGTTAGGAGGACCCGAGGGAAGCTCGGAAAGCTCAGCAGAAGTTATTTGGAGAGGAGAGTGACTGCTGTTGGTTGAAAAGAGGTAAATAAAAACTTTATGGGTTCGAGTCAGACGTGGATCAAGTAGACACAGTGTGTAAACTTTGCTACAGTGTCGTAGCTGCACCACAGAGCAACACTGCAAACTTCACTAAACATAGATGTTTACATTTTTCATTTATTTCTTATATTGCAAACATTTGCACTGTTATCAGTATTTGCACTATTTTATATTATTTTCTGACAATCTTTAAAGTCATTATTCAACACATTGTTATTGTTAAATAAATATCGTCAAATAATCGAGATCTCAGTGAAAATAATCGTGATGATCATTTTTGCCATAATCGAGCAGCCCTACAAGCACGTTTAAATGTGGGAGCAAAGAGTATCAGTGTAAAGGAAAAGAGGGAGCTGAATTTATTAAAAGTGCACAAACCCAGAACGTGAGCGTGAGGCTCACAGCAACACAATATTTGTTTTGTCTAGATTATCTAGTTCCAATAAATGTTAAGTAAAAATCTGATTACCAGCCCTGTTCCTCCAAACAAGAGTAAAGCATCTTAGTGACAGCAGGTCTGTCAGAACACTGGAAATATTCAGCATGTTTTTAAATGCGATGAGTTTTTTGCAAAGCACCAGTCAGACTTGAATCGGTTTGTTTGTCACATCGACACCATTTCCACAGTTTCCATTACAAAGAATGTAAAAATTGGACTGAGATGCATTGGGTAGCACAGACTTCCTTCTCTGCTCCAATGAAGCGTTTGATGCTCCTCAATTCAGTAAAGAAGCATTTCCCAATGGGTCACCAGCAGTGGCAGTACACACAAATGAGAAGGATCCATCTGCTGCATGTTTGCCTTCCCAAAGTGCACTTCTCCGAGCAGGCCACAGCAGTGGTTCCTTTCCCCGAGACTCAGCCCTCATGTGTATGCATTTGTGCCACATTATTCAGCTAGTGCTTCAACTGACCCCCACCTGGCATTTAAATTCCCTGACCAACACGCTAGTCATGCCCTGATGACACGACTACTGCTCCAACTGAATTCTTTATGCAGCTCTTACTCAGACTAGACTTGCTGCCTTCTAGGTTCGGCAGATTGTTATGTGACAAAACACAGTTTTACTCTGATACAATGGCCTCATCCAAGGTTATGCACAACTCCAGAGTACTTATCTGACAAAGAGAGCAACAGTTGTTTGGTTTGATTTTTGTATGAAGGACTTTCTTCTTCTTTTTATAAATCATGGGACACTTATCTTAAGATTCCCTTTGGTTCAAGGATTCCAGCTCATGAATAGAAAGTTGAAATTGAATTTAACTCAGTTTATCAGGGATTTATTTGGCGTTGTTCATTATAATCCAGAGCCTAAGGCTTACCTTGATGGCCTTCCATGTTACATGTGTTTTCCCCCCCAGCGAATCATCTTACCTTTAAAAAGAAGGTCCGCACCAACATTTGTATGTGTGTGTTTGAAACTTTTACTTCTGGAATAACTTCGTCTGAATCACGTCTGATGCCCAAAATTCTCACTCCTCCATCTGTCTGCAGCCCTCACACATGTCACAGCAGGAAGTTCTCATTTAAGAGTTTCAGATGTCGCTCATGGTTATCAACCTTATTTATATAAAGAGAGAGCAGATTTCTCCTGTTTTGGCTTCCCTTCATTGGCTTCCTGTTAAATCCAGAATTCAAAATCCTGCTCCTCACATACAAGGTCTTAAATAATCAGGCCCCATCTTATCTTAATGACCTTGTAGTACCATATCACCCTATTAGAGCACTTCGCTCTCGCTCTGCAGGCCTACTTGTTGTTCCTAGAGTATTTAAAAGTAGAATGGGAGGCAGAGCCTTCAGTTTTCAGGCCCCTCTTCTGTGGAACCAGCTTCCAGTTTGGATTCGGGAGACAGACACTATCTCTACTTTTAAGATTAGGCTTCAAACTTTCCTTTTTGCTAAAGCGTATAGTTAGGGCTGGACCAGGTGACCCTGAATCCTCCCTTAGTTATGCTGCAATAGATGTAGGCTGCCGGGGATTCCCATGATGCATTGAGTTTTTCCTTTCCAGTCACCTTTCTCACTCACTATGTATTAACAGACCTCTCTGCATTGAATCATATCTGTTATTAACCTCTGTCTCTCTTCCACAGCATGTCTTTATCCTGTCTTCCTTCTCTCACCCCAACCAATCACAGCAGATGGCCCCGCCCCTCCCTGAGCCTGGTTCTGCTGGAGGTTTCTTCCTGTTAAAAAGGAGTTTTTCCTTCCCACTGTCGCCAAAAGTGCTTGTTTATAGGGGGTCATATGATTGTTGGGTTTTTCTCTGTATCTATGAAGCGCCTTGAGGCGACTTTTGTTGTGATTTGGCGCTATATAAATAAAATTGAATTGAATTGAATTATTTACTGCATGCTGGCTATTTTAAATAATGGTGGTGGTACTGGTGTGTTTGGAGGGGGTTGTCTTGAAATTAAGGTACAAACCGAATAAGAGGCATGGGTAAGTAATATAAAAAATGCACCAAGGGGGGGTTTGGGGTTGAGTTGATATCACTGATTTAATTTGATAGTCCTTTATAAGATGTCTTTTATTACAGTTTTCCTTCCGCCCATCATTTACCCAAGAGTGGGGCTTCAAAGCAGGAGCCAAAGCCGCTGACAAACACACTCAGGGGTCATTCTGGCTCACAAAGTCACACGAGGTCAAGTCATAGCGTTTTTACAAGCGCATAAACGCCCTGAGCTAGCATGTGTGAAGCCTGCCAGCAGCTAAACCAGCATGTCGGGACATCTTCATTCTAACTAAACAGCTTCTTTATTTACTGCAACCTGCGTTGGCCCCATTTGGTCACGTAGCCAAGAAGCACAAAAACACAGAAGTACAAATACTAACTAGAGAGGAGAGCTGTAAGTTAACAAACTTCATAAAAGGGCATTCAGACTGACTTCCAAAGGTCGTGGCTCTAAATTCAGTATATTTATGGGTGTAGTTTCACCACCCCTCAAATACAGGAGCCTCTTCAGGATTTATAGCTGCTCTAAATCAGCAGTGAAGAACAGGACTCCAGTAAGGGCAAGCAGGGATATATTACGTGTGGCTCTTGAGAGCGAACTGTAAAATCTGTGAAATCATAAGGCTCTAGATATATTACGCTCTCTTAACAGAAGCTGTCATTACATGTCCTGCAATCAGTTTTCCTTTGCACGACATTCAAACCGTACCTGCACTTTTCTGCGAGCGCGTCTTTCGGCAGCGGCCCTCACAATGAAAACGTGATTACGCCCTCTTTAAACACCTGCAGATTGTTGCTGTTTACGTATTTCGGCTGTTGAAACGAGTCGATGGTTTCATAAACAGCAGTTCACGACCACTTCACTGCCTGAGCTGCTCTTGTTGAAATCAGAAGGTGCGGCAGAGCTAAACTGCTCGCGCTGATAAATACGTGTGATTCACCCTATGAAGGAAAACGGCGACGAGTGCACAGTTAAATCCATTCATGAGGATTTCATCCATCTCTGATTTTGCAGAAGGAGCTGAAGAGCGAACATGGACGCGCTGCGACCCATGTGACCTGAACTCTGCAGTTTAATCACCTTAATATTCCACATCATTACAGCAAAAGGAAAAAACCCAACATTTGCCTTTTGACCAGCTGAGCGAGTTCATTTGTGCGGCACAAGGTGTTCACGCTGGTTCTCGTTTGAAACGCTATCGACACCGGATAATCAAAAACATTCGACTCATCCTCCCCTTGCAGACAACACTTCATCAGTAGTCCTGGCATGAGGTCTGTCTGTAGTCCTTGATGTCCACTACACAGGCTCCAGCAACATAAGAGCCTGTGCTATTTCTGCCATCATGCGAGGAGGTTCGGATCTTTTCTGAACACTTTTGTATCTGCTGGATATACCGAAACCTTTAACATCAAATCTTGCAGCAAACCCGGGTTTCAGGCACAGCAAGTAGCAAATCTGCAACACGAGGGCAAACACAGACACAACTTTTAAAACGGAGGCATATCTGTGACAAATTGAAGCCTGCTTACACCACGATGCTCACATCTGCCACGGTCACATTAGAGACTACCAACAAAAGCACAAAACAATAAATTTTCCACGAACAACAGTCTCTGGTTATAGACCACTGCACTGGAGAGTGATAAGATAGATTTGTTTTCCCATATTTGGGATTTAGAGAAAAGACTTGATAAGGTTATCAGAACATGTTTTGTAGATTGTTTGGGATATACCCGCCTGATTCTAGCAGGGCAAGAAGAAAGCGAGACAAAGCATGACGGTAAAACTGAAGACAGACAGGGACATGTGGGTAAATGACTAATCTAAGGGTGCCTGAGATACGACCGAGCAGAGGGCTCGTGGGACCCGTGTGAATTCCCGTTATCCAGACAGATCAGCCTGGAGAATGATGGGACGAGGTAGTTTTCACACTAAGTCTGAGGCTCTGTCATGCTGAACCACTCTCTCAGACAGGCCTGAAACCCAATTAAAGACCATGTTAGAGGTTGAGCAGCACACCAGGAAACACCGTCTTGTTGTTTTGTAGCACAGGACTGGAACACTCGTGGCTTAATTAAAGCAGTAACCATATTTGCAACAGGAAACTCTTTGCTTCGGTTTAGAAAGAAAGAAAAAATTACCATAGAAACGTTGTGGAAATGCGTGAGAAATTTGGGGGCAAAATGCTTTATGAGCAGTGTTGGGGAGTAACGGAATACATGTACCGCCGTTACGTATTTAAAATACAAAATATGAGTAACTGTATTCTGTTACAGTTACCGTTTAAAAAAGTGGTATTTAGAATACAGTTACTTTGTTGAAATAAAGGGATTACACGGCAGTACTTCCCTGTTTCATATTGTGGCGGGTCAGGACTGTTTGGGTTTTGTTTGACAGCTACGTTCTGTTGTTCCAGGCAGCGTTACGGTTACCATGGTTACAGGGTGACGCTCTCTCTCTGCGTGTTTCCTGGGTGAGAGAGGCCTTTTTGTTGTTGTTGTGCTAAGCTAACAGGCAGAATGCTACAGGTATAGCTCTAAAGAATGTAGCATCATGGGCAGTGTAGTCCGTGCTGCAGGGAGGATGGACTGCCATACCCGTTATGTGTCTGTGAGCGAGGGAGGGAGAAAAAGGAAAAGTACGAGCTGTCATCGAGCAGAAACGGGAGCTGGAAGCATGTAAATATAATAATAACCACTGCAGCCAAGAAGAGAGCCTGACGAGCCCAGTTGTAAGTAAGCTATTAAGACTCGACTGTACACCGTGTTCGTGTTTTCCTCTGAAACAATAAGTTCTGTTGGAGCAGCCTTTCAACGCCTCTCTCTGTCTCTGCTAGCAAAGTTGACCCAGACAACAAAGTAAAGCTAGTTTTCAGCTACGAGCCGACACAGAACCCGCCGTATTAGCCAGAGGTCCCTTTACTACGGTTCGGAGCCGCGGACCTTCAGTAACAGTAATAAATCACAGCAATAGTACATTCATGTAGTTGTAAACAGCATGATAATATATTAAGTAATCCAAAGTATTCCGTTACGTTACTCTCATTGAGTAACGTAACGGAATACGTTACAGAATACATTTTGGGGCATGTAATCTGTATTCTGCAATGGAATACATTTTAAAAGTAACCTTCCCAACACTGATTATGAAAGACACTTCAGCATCCCCGCCATGACTGACATGGCATCGTATCTGCTGTTTGAGCTGCCGCATCTGTGTCGCGGCCCCAGATCTGGGCGTGACTTATGGATGGTGACAGCAAACAACAAACTAATGATGCTTTCCAAGGTTATCGCCGCATAAATAGCCATTAAGAAGAATGCTGACGCGGCAGTCTAAATCCACGAGCGCAGGAAGCTGTTAAAAACCTTTAGCAAGGGCAACGAGTTAGCAGTCGTAGATTTTGGGTTAGTGGAACATCTTTAAACTGCCTCAGCAGCCAGGTGAAGGTAATATCAGTGTTTGGGTGGGAGAAAGGAGAGTGCCAAGATGTCAGCGCTTCACCGTGCTTGTGCATGACAAACACCAACCTGGAGCCAGCTGTGACAAAGCCCTAATCCAGAAAATCCCTCCTTCCTTTGCTGAAAATCCTAATGAGGATTTGAAGTACTCGGCAGGGAGGAGACCCGGGGGCTGTGGTTACACCTTGCCACTGCTTGCTCTCCCAGTCATTGTCTCCTTATCTCCTTATTGGCCAAGCCTGGCTGGCGATGAAAGAGACATGACAGCATGGTGGGCCTTCAGACACAGGCCCCACGCCTGCCTGGCTCCGCGGGGAGCCAGATTCCACAAACAACCAGTCTGCCACAAACAACCAGGATGACATCACACAGGAGGTAGAAAGACAAAACCAACAGAGGTTGGTTTAGACGCACGAGATAAAAGGAAACTTTAAAAATCCAGCCCTTTAGCCTTTACCGTTTTGCTTCAACAATTAGCAAATTGGAAAGTGTGAAAACTTAGCATTTCAGAAAGTAATTATGCAACAACTGATTTGTCTCTGTTAACAAATTAGGTATGGGCCAATGTTTTCAAAGGCTGGCTCGTAGCTAAATGCCAAATTAAGTGATCAGGGGACTGGAGCATGGCGACGCAGTGGGGTGCTATTCTTTTTCCACGGACACAACCGACACGAACGAGTATTCAAACAGGGAAAAAAAAACGGTTTACTCATCTAACAGTATTCTCTTTTATTTTTAAGACAACTAAGAAAGAGGCAGGATGAATGGCTAACGATTAGTCTGAGATACAGCGTGTGTGCCTTTAAAGGCCGGGCTTATGATAACAGGATTTATAGTTTACCTGATTGGATTTACCTGTTAGATAGTTATCTTCTTATCTACTTGCCCTAATGCTGGTCAGTAAGACACTGGGGCAGAAAATAGAGAACAACGTGGAAAATATAAAGATAGCAGCATCTTAATGTTATAAAACAGGCTTTTATGGTTACAAGAAAAGGCTAAATGGGTCAAATAGGTGGTGCCGGAGCACTGGGAGGAGCCGGGTCCTGCCCTTGCAGGTCCTGGTTCACATTACGCTGCAGGCTTTTACTTCTCGCCTTTATATTTTCAAAACACCTTGATTATTTCTCTCCACTGACTTTGGTGTGACAGCTTTTAAAACCCTTCTCTTTTCATTTCACGTGGTACAATAACAGGCCCTTTCTTGCTGCCCTTGAGAAATCTCAAGTACTTTGAACGTTTTAAGCATTGAGGAGAAACTCGTGTGGTTTCAGGGTCTGTGACAGAAACGGGAATTCTCGAGCTTGTTTGCCACTTTTGCCACTGAACAAGCAGCTTTTACTATAATGCAATGGAAGAGAAAATAACTGAAGTTTAATTTTTGTTGCATAAGGTCGACATGACCTACTTATACGTCTACAAAACACGATCACTCACACAGTAACATCCGCACACTGTGAAACTGTGGCAATTAAATTAAACAAACTTCCCAAAAAGCTCCCAGGAAAGGGAATTTCCTGATTAACTGCTGATAATAATTTCAAACCAACAATGGTGCACGAAGAGCAGCGTAGGGACAGGCGAGCGTGTTGCAACTTTCACCCTCCCATCGCATTTCTAAAACCGAATCTCTGCTCTTCGGTTCGGCCCCGCGTAATTCCAACAATCGTCGGGAAACCTTTGAGGAGAGCGTGCGGCTGAGCCGGGTGTGAATTGTTATTCTGTCGCTGACACATACAAATCCTTTCAACCCCACCAGAATTCACTAAATTATTTTGAAAGATATGTGAGCCAATTTAATCATGTATTGCAGGGGTAAATCACGACTGGTTTTTGTTTTTTGTTTTTTGCAAAAAAATATTATTACTTCGTAAATTACACCTTCGCCTCATTTTAGGTGGGTTGTCATGGTGATATCCACAGGGAAAGCCAATGGGACAAAAGGAAATAAACCCACTACTTTACAGAAGACCACTGTGAGCGTGATTGTTGTGCTGATGCACAGACGGACAGAAACATAGATAGGTAGATAAAATGAATGCTATTAATCACTGTGCTTAGATCGCCCTCGCTCTGTTTCACAAGGTAAATTAAAGACTGTAAACATAATTAATTAGTGGAAGGCAAAACATGCGTCGAGCATTGTGAATATTAATGTGTGAAGCCTGACGCTCACCTATAAGCTGAAACCGGTGCTGCTGGTGTCTGTGGCAGACTTCCTACCAGCTCTTTCTGTTTTAACCCTTTAAGACCTACCATAGAACCAAGTCCTCCAGAGCTTATATTATATTTTTACATGCTGTGGAGCCATTTGTGGGAGCATTTCAAGTTGATATACATCAATACAACCATTATAGCCTAAATTTTAATAATATGTCTGCATTAAGTGCATAGAAATTACATAAATTGCAAAAAAGTCCAATAAACTACAAAATAATTGAAAATTGTTTTTGTTTTTTTAACATATATTTCTAGTTAGAGAAATTTAAGAGGCTTATCCCTCAAAACTGTAAATACAAAAAAGTTGCACAAAATAGTTTCCCACCACAGGAAATTTATTTTGAGTGTCTTCATAGTTTTATTTTTGAAATACACCAATTTTTATACACTGCAGGAAAAACGAAAATAAATATTATAGTGCAAATTTGCAAAAAAGCAGCATATGCATCAAAATAAACTATTTCCAGCAGTGCAATATGAGTCCTAAGCATCCCAGAAACCACACAGAAAGTCATAAAGTCAAACATAACTTTTAAAAACACCAGTATAGGCTCATGAGGCCTTGATGGTAAAAAAAAACTACATTTCCGCGAAAATGACGTCACTTCCGGTTCCGGGCAGGTCATGGCGGACATGCGGGAGTTTGCGCTGATGGATGTAGGAAGTGTTACGAACAGCTGATCGGATCAGCAAAGCGTGTTTCTGGAATATTATGTTTTTGTTGCTGCAAGTGCTTTTTATGCAGTTTTTGCAAAGCTTTATGTGGAAGGAAACTGTGACCGAGGACAAGCTGATGGCATAAGATGTAAGTACAACTCCTCCGGTTTCATATGCAAAAAAAATTATTGCGCTAGCTTACGTGGTTGCAGAGCTACCGGGATTTAAAAATAGTTACGCAAAATGGAGCATGCCGCTCCGACCGGCTTTAAAGGGTTAAAAGGGCATTCCCACACTTCACTATTTCACTTCCATGAATTTAAGGGGAATTCAAAAGGTCAAAATTGATTCACCAGAGGCCAAGATATTTTTGTCAAGTCTTTCCTTCTTAATTCTTTTCCCACTTTTTCCAGTCGCTCTCCTTTAGAACCGTCTTAACAGATTGAGTAGTTCTTATGCTAAATTATTTTCACCTGATGTCTCTTTAATAAAGGTGAAGCTAAATTATAGACGGAAAATAAAAAAGTAAGTCTATACTATAACCAGCGCTGGGCTCATATCATCGTGAGTGATCGGAGTATCTATGTGGTAACGACGCCCGTGTGGGCTTTTGTGCAGTACTGTCTGAAACGTATGTAACAAATCAATTTGGGAAATTAATGCTGCAGAATAGGCTGAGGAAGGTGCAATTTTGAGAGATGAGGAAAAACGGGGGAGAAATGAGCCCAGGAAACACAGATACTCATGAAGGAGTGAGACAGATGGTCAGTATCGGTGTTGGCTGTGTGTATGAGTCTTTCTTTAGATACAACAAGAAAGAAAAACTGGAAAACTAACTTTAAACTATTTACAGCACTGCACTAACCCATTTAATTCAATTATAAAAATGCATTAAAAAGATATTAGGGGTAGACGCAGTTTAATGAAGCATGTTTACTTGAGGATATTGTTTGTAATGAACTGTTTCTGGGCTGAGATGGGAAAGAGGAGAAGGTGGGTGGGGGGCTCGGGGAGGAGGCGATCCAGCAAGAGGAAAAAGGTGAATGACAAATGCCATGTTATTAATAAACGGGGCTATTTATGTGTTTTTGAACCCGTTCTCCTCCCCGACTCTGGACACATTGTCACGTCTGTCTCTTGTGCCAGAGTGGACTCACGCAGCACGTGCAGTTCACTCCTTCGCGCTGTTGCAGCAGATGTATCTTAAAAAACCATTAAGTCTATCGACAAGATTTATTGCAAACCCTGCTGACTGAATTTTGTGGAGCACCCGGTAAACACCAGAGGCAATGCAACATGGATAGGAAAACCTCAGAGGGTTTCCTAAATAGATTAACGTGCATATACACAAGTCTCGTAATTGCTCTTTGCCCGAGGTTCAGAATTGGGGTTTAGTAAAGTGCCGATATTTGAGGAAAACATATAGATTTGTATGTGCGTGCATGCAAAGACAGTGCAATCGTTTCCCCGACTGTTTCCCGTACGGTTTCACGTTTCTTACACGAAAGATCAAATTGAACCCAGGTGATACATGAGAAGACCATATGGTGAAGCTCATCGTGCCGGTGTGACCTGCTACAGTGTAAATGAAGGATCTTGAGAAATCATTACCTTGGAAACTTGAATGAGTAATCCTACATTATTACTTCTTAAAAAACTTATTAAAGCAGGTACAGCGAACAGTTGGCGAGATCTTAAAACAGTTGGCAGCAGTGAAGCAAAATCTGTAAAGACTCATCTTCTACTAAAAAGATGCAAACCTCGGTTTATTTTAAATCCAATAATCAAACGTCTAAAGTAAAGCACCTCTAGTCTTGCGATTAAACACTAATAAGTAGAGGATACAGTTTATGAGATAAGGCTTGGACGCATAAATCTTGTAATTACGATACAGCTGAGAGTGATTTAATCAAAACTTAATGCAGTATGATTAAAACACATTCAAGCTTTATATTTTTTGAGGTGTGAAATCTGCGCGCCCGCCTGCCATGAGACAGAACATTTTAGTGAGGAATTTAAAAATGGATCCAGCTCTGATGCCACTGGGAACAACTGACGCTTTCAAGCAGAAAATCTCAGACAAATCACAATTTACCAACTAATGAAACCACTCAAGATTATCCCCCATCCGCCTGTGCCCACTGTCCTCCAAGCTGCATTACTTACACAAGCAGTGGCTGCACTCAGAGAGCAGATTTGGCTTCAGTCACAGTGTAACTGCTCATGCTATATGCAGTGGAAAACAATAGCATTAAAAAATAAGGGTTTTATGTGAGCCTGAAAAAAAACAACAACACACTTTTTCAAAAGATGCTATCAAAAAAAAAAAAACTAGCAGTATGTTTTTGACGAAAGCAAGAGGAGCTACTTACCCTCTGTGGAGTGTACTTGGGCTAGAGTGATGAGAAACCAGCAGAAAGTGGGTAGTTTCCACAGGGAGCAAGACATGGTGCCAGGTGTTGATGTTGTGTGGCAGATTTGTGTCGTGACTAACAGGTTCTGATTAGAAAAGTCCAAGCCAAGTGGTCTCAGAGATGCTCATCATTGATCCTCTAACCTGCAGAGGGGACAAAAAAGACATTCCCTTCAGCAGTGATAATAATTCAACGTGCGAGCTCTGTCCTCGTGTGATTTCACAGTGGAATTCATCCTGTAACACTCATGTCACAAGGCACTTGATGCTGCATATACATCCCGCTGCAGAAATGTGACAACTGTGAAATGCCACAAACCCCGTGCACGCCACTAAAATAAGCCCAGAAGTTCAATAATCCTGCAAAGGGAAATCCCTTGATGGCAGCTCAATGCTAACTATTTCCCCGGCAGGGAGGGGTGGGGGCGAATCGTTTGTGTAAGCCGAGGGGGGGCTGAGTGGGATCAGCGCCACGATCAAAAAGACGGATCCCGCCCTGTCCACCTTCTACCTTCCCAAGACCTTTAGCGATGCTAACCTTATCAAAACTGTGTCAACTTGTATTTTTCTGTTCCTGTTTCACACATTCATGCCTTTTGAACATTGTTTAAACCCCTTTTTTGGGCCACTGTCTCACGTGACATCACTTTGATGTGCTAAAACGTAGCACCTTTATCTTCCTTCGCTCTCCGCCGTGCACCAAAAGCATCTCGCCGACCGAGTGAAAGCTCTGTTGAGCTGCAGCGCGGAGTAAAACGCTGCAGCCACGTGGTGGAAATGCTAAAGTAAATGACAGTAACATTTAGTGCTAGAAATATTAATGATGATAGCTCGGATAGCATGAGCCAAAAAGCTAATGCAGCTTGGTTTGCATTGTCATTGTTGTTATTGTCCATTTCAGAGGAGGTTTTCTTAGATATAAGAGTTGTTTTCACATCTGGTTATTTTTAGGAAGGTTGCACATGTAACAAAACAGTCAGCAACACACATTTTATGTAAAAATGTAGCAGTAATGAAGCTACTTTTGGCCGGGGATGCACTACTGGAATCTCACTTGTATTCAGCACAGCTCTACTTCTGTTTGAGTGATATTTTATGACTCCCCCCCCCCCCCCCTCCCCTCCCCTCCCCTCCCCAGACAAACAAACAAACACTACCAAGCAAATGGTCACTTCTCTGTGTTGTGACTGACCACAAACCACCTTATCTCTCCAGCCCCCCCTCCCGTCCCTTACATCTCTCCAGACCAAAATTCCTGTCTCCCCGGCCCATCCATACCTGTCTCTGTTGTACGAGTCTGAATGTTTGTTTTGCTCTCTTTCGCTACAAAAGCAAATGGCCTCCTCCCCGCCACAGATACAGCGTTGAAGCTGTGTAGGGTGAAACCTAATGCCTACCTGCGCGCCCAGGCATGCGTTTCACAGAACTAACGGCTCCCTTTTGTCTGTGTGTTTACACTGCTGGGCTAAGCTCAATCCTCTCACTCCCATGGACCATTAGCACATTCACCATGGGATATGGCATCACTCTGGCAACAAGGCTCACAGGACCCCATTAGAAACAGTTTTTTTCTTTTTTAGCACATTCAAAAACACAGTTCCATTTTTTTCTTTCCGAGTCTTCAGCCTGCAATTGTTAGTTAAGATTCAAAGGGCTGGATGTTATCCGTTGTACTTGCAGCTAACAAGAAAAGACCGTGAGGAATTTTGTTTGCCGTGTACAGTCAGAACTGCAAAACTCGTCCTCAGCCGCCTCCTCCACACATCCGCGGCCCGAAAGGTCTTTGATCTATTTTGTCTGAGTTCTCAGACGGTGTAATAATTTATCATTGAGAAAACATGCAGAGCACACACATTAGCCAACAAAGTTATAATTAAACCTGCCATAATCAGCTCATCTAGTATGACATTGTGCCTCACCTGAGACCTCTAATTTTAGAGCCATTTAAAAGAGGTTAACGGGAGCAGAACACACACAGCCACCGGGTATTTAGTTTCAATGGAATAATATGCAGTCGTGAGGCTTAACAAATGAAAGTCGATCAAACATGTTGGATTCCAATAAAACTCTGACCCTTTTTTTTCTTTTAGTTTTTTTAATCAGTCCACGCGGCACCAATTCATTTTATCAAGCGACACATGATCAGCCTGTAAAGTCAAGGTCCAAACGTACGGCGTAATCAGATCTTGAGCTGATCGTCTAACAATAAAGCTGGTGGACAGTGACCATATTAGCTTCATGTTAGCCTCATCGGCTGCTGGTTTGTCCACTTTTGCCAAAAGACATCTGTGTGTTGAGCGGTGGATGATGGTAATCAGCAGTGTTGGTCAAGTTACTTGAAAAAAGTAATCAGTAACTAGTTACTGATTTTTACTCCCCAAAAAAGTAATCCCGTTACTTTACTGATTACTTATTTTCAAAAGTAATTAATTACTTAGTTACTTTTTAAAAACACGATTTACAACCTGAATAGGTGATAAAGCGATAGATCTTTCAGCCCAATTCTACTTTTTCTGCATAATCATCATACAAAATGTAATCAAATGGAAAAGTCTCTTTTTAAAACTTGTTTTATTAGTTTTAATCTTTTAACTTTATGCATCAAGCAAAAATCTAATTATCTGCAACATTCTCTGACTGGAAGAAATTAGTTTAACATTTAAACCTATTTTCTGCACATTCCAGCACATAAAATAAAATATTTTGTGTGTTTACACTCAGTCTTTCAAATAGATGCAAGTAAAACACAGCAGAAAATAAATAAAGTCAAAGACTAGCGGTCCTGTTGCTCTATTTTCACCTGTAAAGCAGGAGTGGGGTAGGCGGAGGTTTACCCTGGTGCAGGTGTGCAGCGGTCAGTGGAAGAATCCGCGAGTTTCTCTGTGAGTTTCCCATTACGTCGTAGCTACTCGGTGCTTGATTGGAAGTTTAGGGGTTTTTTTCGCTGTAAAAAGAAGTTTTCTTCCCACGCACAACGGACACTAATGTTTTTGTCACTTTTTATGGAATCAAACTCAAAGTAAGGTCAGTACTTCCACGCTTTAAACGCTGCACGCTCATACTCTCTCTGCACTCGATATATGATCCATTGTTGATCTGCACACAGCTGTTGTCACCAATGTCGCACTCGCTTACGTCACTGTCATGAGACATTCTCGCAAAAAAAAAAAATCACGGTTTTAGTAACGCAGTAACGCAGCGTTCCTACGGGAAAGTAACGGTAATCTAATTACCGTTTTTGCAATAGTAATCCCTTACTTTACTCGTACTTGAAAAAAGTAATCGGATTACAGTAACGCGTTACTGCCCATCTCTGGTAATCAGTCCTTAAAACTAATACAGCATGAACACTCAGATGAAATGAACAGTTTAACAAAATTAGGCTCCTTATCAGGATCCTTCATTATTTACTTGTGTTTTAGCGTTTAACAGCGAAATATAGTTCAAGAGGAATATCTGCACATGGAGAAGGCGGCATTCATTCAGGCTCTAACCCTGGAGGCGTAACAAAATCTGTTAAAAATTTGTTTTATTACACGCGAGCGCTCTTGTCACCAAATGCCATTGTCAACAAATGTAGCCTCACTTTGCACCAGGAGCTACTGGATGTATGTGCCGTGACTGGCACTAGTCCTGACAAGACGCTGTGACCTACTTAACGTGCTCGTTTCGATAACCGGTCTATTGGCTTCCCGTGGTGAATTAGTCATTTTCCCTTTACAGTTGCTTTATTAGCTGATGCAGCAACAAACGTATCGAGTGATCGTTTAAGCCAAATCAGGTCTGACTAAACTGTTACAGCTCGAGTCGACACTTTATGCCAAACTATGGTCATAATAGGTTAAAACGTGCATTTCGGTGGATGCGTGTCTTCTTCATGGCTGCAGGTGTTTGTGTATGTAAACAGGTCTCAATATGATTTATTCTTACTTCCTTGTCATCATTGCTTAGTGTAAAAAAAGGGAGATGGCGCGCTCACACGCCCTGTGTCAGAAGGCTAAGACAAAGATGCCTTTAAACACTTTGCCTTGAAGGCGGCGTAGAGCCCCTGCCACAAAAGGAGAAGAAAAAAAAGGACGACTGTAGATCCGCGGTAACATGGGGACGGATGTTCTGTAAATCGACGATAACAGTCCTATACTTTAATATATTTTGTATCATGCTGTGAGTGCTTAACATGCTGAGACACCAAAAGCGCAGGCTGCAGGGAGACTGCAGACTGCCGTTCTCATTAAACATGCTGAGGTCTCCCCTCTCAGCTGGGGCTTTCTTTTCCCTCTCTTCGCCTTGTAACAGAAACTGCCGGTGATCTCGTTTTGACCATTTTCTCAAATAGCCCTCGACTCCGGTGTGATCTCAGAGCAGGTTTGAGCATCTCTATAACGCCGCCGCTGCGTCGAGCTGGAAGTTTGGACTCGATACGCAGAGATGCTGTCGACGCGGATCCTTGGACTTCACGAAACGCGCGACCGTAGCAGTCTCCTGTGATTTTTAAGCACAGATTGCTAAAATGTCAACAAGCATCGCAGTGCTCGGGCTAAACGTGAAGCCGCTGCAGACAGATGTTTAAGTACTCTGAAAAATGTAGAAGCCACAGGGGCGTGAGCCCAGAGGCTTTAAACATATGTGTGCTTGATGTACGGGCAATACAGCAGAATGCTTTATAATCAACAACTGTGTGACAAAATTAGGAATCGCAGGAGCAGTTGGTCCTCTTAGGAAAAAAGAAATAAAAGGGCTTAGTGACTGGGAGGAAGGGGGTTATTAGAAGGGAGGGAGAGAGGATTGATTGAAAAGGACAGTTTGAAATTTAAATGCAGTGGGGGTCTGAAAACAAGAGGCAGATGTGAAAGAATGCTGGGCTTCTTAGACAAAGCTCCTGGTTGTCCCTCTCTGGCTGTTAGAGGGCCACGGGAGAATAGAAGAAGAGTTGGGCCATTCTACAAAACGAGGTCTGGGAGAATGGAGGGGGAGCCGGAATAAAGAACCTGAGTGGGGGAGTGGGACACGAGTTACAATGAGAGACTGACAGCTTGCAAGTCTTGCTTGACCCTCGAATTAGCCCCTGAGCTTTCAACAAACCTCGAGAAAGAGTTGGGATGTTAATTGTCACCGAACATCACAGGGATGCAAAAGAAGGGAAACGCAGGGCCACATATTCACTGAAATGGAAATCAGAATCAACAGACCACCACATGTTGAATGCAGGGAAACACATTTGGTTTCTATTGGGCTTTCCCAAAACTATCCTCATACATTCATTCATACTCACTATACGAACCCTGTTATCTGTTTCTCCTGCACAGTTCGGAAAAAAAAGAGCAAAAAATCTGAAAATCAGTCAGAAAATACTCAAGTCTCAAACGTCTTCTCAAAAGTGACTGTGTCCCTGCTTTGACACTGCTGAAATGTACATTTTGCAAGCGTAGAGATCGGGCTGGTGAGCAGATGAGTCTGGAGCCCCCACTGAGTCGGATATAGGCCAGGAAGGAATCAAGGCTGACCTCTCTGCTGAGGGAATGATTGAGAGCAGAACCAGAGGAGCCGAGTGACACCCGACCGAACGCCGCGTGACTGCTGGTGCGCCGAACACGAGACCCGACCCTGACACGAGCTAAGCCGGCGAAATAGCGGGTCAAACATGCATGCTGCGCGACAGGACTCCTCAGCAGCAGAGATGGTTAATGGAGCAGGAGAACGGAGAAAAACTGCATGGAAGATTATTTTTATTTTATTATTACTCTGCATAGTAACATAGCTGCAGATGTCTTGATTAGGCTAGCTTACTTGAAACTTGCATGCATTATCTTGTGCATTTCATCATCTGAGAGCACATAAAACCAACTGTTTTTTGAATTTGTTGAGCACAACATTTGGATTAAACGAATCATTAGCCGGCTCTGATGCAAGCCACGCTGCACGGAAAAGGCAGTAGCATGCAAGAGGAGCCGAGTGTGACATAAGCGTGGTGCTTGTCGTGCTCTTAGTGTTTGCACCATTCATCATTTTTATGAGCCGCTCAATTAATCGATTAGGGTACTCCCCACTGGTTAGGACATATGGCTACTAAATAAAGCAATCATGAGCTAAGCCCTGAAACACTCCAGCACTTCAATACATTCAAAAATAAATGGATCGTCTAGGAGAAAGAAAAGAAAGCATTGTTTTATTTTCATTTCCCTCCTTCGATGTTTTACTTGACAACATGAAAAAAAGTATTTCTGGTCTGCCGTAGTTTTATATGTGGAGAAGCGCCACGTTTATCAGGAAAGATTTCCTCATTTAAGAACGTCAACATACGATATGTTTCAACGTGGCACTTTTCCTCTGCATTTCTAGGCACTTAGTGTTATCGCCCCCTCTGCTTGAATATATATTAAATCCATAGCCTCATAATCACTTTAGCAATGCAAGAGAAATCCTATTAGCGCTGAAAGATACCTACACCTGTCTGTCCACATGGATTATAGGCAGGTGATTTGCCACGGCAACAAAGTTTTAATACGGGTCCCATACATTTTTTTTGTTCTAATTTTGATGTTTTACTGGGAAGTGAAGTGGATTATCTCGAATGAAATTTCAAAATGTCATTTCCACTCGCTGATAGCACAAAACTATTCCTTTCAGGTCTGCAGAGATAAGAATGATTCAGCCAGGGCTGTTAAACGGTGTCTTTGCCAAATGTTCCTCCGCTTAGGAATTAATAGGCTGACATTAATACAGCAAGATAAATAGGCAGGTCAGGTAAGTGAGCCCTGCCATTATATGGGCATCTCATGGTGATAGTACCTGCCAATCAAATCCAATAAGTCCTTGACAAGGTGCGATTCACCTTGAAATGCAGAGAATGCATGCAATATGTAGTATATAGTCCCCTGTTGAGAAACCTGATCCAATTAGCGTGTGCACATAAATACTTTGCAGGGTTGACGCTCCGAGAGCACATCAGCATCAGCACAGCATAGAAGTTGGGTTAACGTCCGCTACACACAAACTACGTATGAGTCACGTCTCATCTAAAACAACATGAATGTTTGCAAAAGAGGGACCAAGACCTTTTGGAAGCACAAGGCCTGGTTTTTAGTCTATGATAATAACGCCGTATTTACACGGATATGCACCAGTAAGCAGCTTTTGTGATCCTCTGCCCCCCCCCCGAATGGGTAAAACCTTCGCTTCATCCTTCTATTAAGGACTCACCATCAATAATGCACTGTGATCGTGAGGCGTTATTAAACAGGATGATTAATTTTTAAGGCAGCGGGCAGCAACACAAAACACAAAGAAAGTAACGGAGACGACGACTTGTGAGAGACGCGTTTCAGCGCGAGCGTGAAAATAAGACACTTATTTGCGACTTTTGCGTCCAGGCGACGAGAAGCAGAGAAACTGGAAAACGAAGGAACGTTTTCACCTCGACTGACAGATGTGTCGTTAAGTAAATACTTGGCATACGCTGAATTTACACTGCGGACCGTCTGCATCATCTTCTCCTTTGTGGCTTTTATGTTTAACAACGTCTTAATAGAAGCTTTTACCTAGACTCACTGCAGTGCCCCTAATACAATTTCTCTGTATTTGTTGATGCATCAGAGGCAAAAATTGGCAAAAATTGCATCAAATCCTGTAAAACTAGTTATTGTGTTACCGTGGAAATGTATATATTTTTGAAGGATGTTAGAGGCACTGTGCTTAATGTCTAATTAATGCTTTTAACCTTTCTGTGGCTCAGGGGAAGGACAAAGCCAAAACCAGAAGGGCCACTGCATCATCAGCTAAACAGGAAGAGAAGCGATACAAATGATTTCAGCAGTGGATGTACAGTAGCGCACTTCACCCGAGTGCATTTCTATCCCACTACTGCCGAATCTATTTTCAATCTAAAAGATGGCATGAATGCCTTTGTCAGACGGGGGGAGCGGCGTACGTCAAGCTAAAACAAGGTATAGCTCTGTGTCTCGTCAGGAAGCTTAGACAAAAGAAGTGGGTGTAGTCTTTCCTGAATGCAATCACTTGTCAGCCCTAAATCTTCACTCAGCACTGCCGTGACAGGTAACGGTGCTTTTTAAACCGATGAATGTATATTGGCCTTTTTTTAAAGATGCAGAAAATGTCTAAAAGGCATTTTGCTGCCGCTCACAGATGTTTTACACACTCTGCTGCACAATAACATGAAACATTTTCATTAAAAGAATGAAAAAGAGGTGAGACTACATAGTTTGTTTGTTTAAAGAAAAAAAGCATCTAATATGGCATTTATACACCGCAGCACGACATAAGCATTGAATTTTTGGGGAGGATGCTTCATTAGATTTCCTCGTGCCGTCCCAGCGTCACTGCTCCTTGCCCTCTCCCCACCTTCAGCTGGGAAAGGGAGAGGACAGTTTTGGGGCTGAGCTTTCTCTACCGTCCTCATTTGCATAACATCAGCAGCGCGAGGGGGATTGTGATGCAAACAAGCCCAGATTGGCTCGTTCCATCTCCCCCAACTTTAATAACTAAGGTGTTATAGGTTCTCACTCCCGCCTGCTCACTGCACAATGGATCAGCCTTCTTTGAGACTGAGAGAGAGATTCGATTTTTTTAAAATAGGTGGAAAAGTTTCAACTGCAGTTTGCATGATTAAAGAAAACCTGCGTGCAGTGCTGTTGCACTTTGCCCGATTTAAACACGTGGCAGGCCACAGGAGGATGAAAAAATCTTCATTATGGGCGAAAACATCTCTTTTCACCGATGTTCCTCATTTCCCAACTGACCATGATTTGGGCTTGACATGAATAAAGAAAAAATATGTAAATGAATCGGTGGCTTATGTTATCGTCCCCTGCCACCCACAGTAGGACAGCAGATACAGCAATCACTGCTTCTGCACCTTGTGTATGTTTAATATGTGTTTGTTCCTTTGTGATAACACAAAAAAAAAAAGGGGGGGATAAACAGGGCTTTCTTTTGTTGTTGTTTTTTTCTCCTTCGAATAACTGGACCAAAGTCAGGGAATCCAAAGACACAAGGAGAGAGAGAGCAGACAAATACAGGAGACTGTCAAGCAGACTGCAATAAAACATTCACTGTGAAATTATCTCCCTGTCATAAGGTCCTCCTGTTTTGAATACCAAAGGGATTCAAATTCCCAAACAAACTATGAGAGGTTGACCAATTTTGTGCTCTGCTAAACGATAGCGGATTGCAGGGCAGGTTGTAGCTTTGAACCGCCGCGGTTTGAGGTAGCAGGAAGCCCAGATTTTAATCTCCGCATGTCTGCATAGGTAATCCATTGAAGTGTAATTGCTACAGTTCTAAGTTATACAGAATAATGACAGAAGAATGAGACTCACTATGAATATGAAGTGAGTGAGAACACAAAGTCCCCACAGTGGCAGAGGAGGAGCAAAACACTTTGACAAGGACTCTTGCTGGGGAGGAAAACTATCCTCTGAAGAGCAACAAGCGCCAATATGGAGGCTGGTTTCTTTATTTTATGTTTTTTTAACAAGATGCACCATTCGGAGACATAATGAAGCAAGCCGCGCAGATGAAATGTTAGGATTTATGCGACTAAAGCGGCTAGCTAAGATGAACCTGTTCCTGTTAGCAACAGCATTTCATCTTGGTGGATACCAAGGATGTGAAAGAGGTGAGGAAGAGGTGAATTTACAAAAGAGGAAACAGTTACGGATTTATGAAATTAATTAAAATGCAGCCGAATGTGTAGCATGCAAACTTTCTGGAATTTCCACATTAAATATAAGAGATGCTACTTGCAACCTTTTGCTTTCGTGGCCTTTTTGCAGAAGTGTTTTCTTTAAATATCACTCTTTGCAAAAACATGAAAATCCAGGAAGCTTGAAAAGACTGGAAGGTGCAACCTGATACTGACTGTGTTTTTTAACACTGAAAACAAATGGGTATATGAAGGACTTAATGTTATGAAAGGTAACTACAGAATAAAATCAATACATTTAACATGTCAGGTTTTTTTACACCAAAACATCTGCAGCAACATTTGGCATTTTTTGAGCCTGCTGCTGCTGCTGCAGTTGTATGAATTGTGTCTAAATTCACTCATCATTTAAATATCAAGCATGCACCTGAGAAAGTCTTCTGGGCAGTGACTTTCAGAAAACGTCCCCGAGTAAAGCTTGCACAATCCTGCTTTTTCCACACTGCTTCCACGGGAGCCTCGAGCCTTTTCAGGTGAGAGAATAAAAGATCCCTTTTTTTCGTCTCTTTTTTTTGGCCCTTGCAGTAAACTGTAAAACGAGTAGGCGTTGCAGCGTCTGCACCATCTCTCGCTGATTGTTAAGGCTCAGCTTTGGTGTCTGGAACCCACATTTCAACACCAGCGTTTACAGAGCAAATGCTCGTCTTAGGTAGACCTTTAACACGTAAATAAAAACAAGCTAAACATTTAGGCAAAATTTACTACCTCACCCTGATACCCAGAGAGATGTTTTCAGGGAGCACAGAGAAACTTTTCCAGGCACGTCTCTGCCTTCTTGGAGTTGAAGCTTCTCGCCTACCCCCGGGCCCGGCTGATGGTAATGGCTGCAGGAGCCGCTTCCTGTCAGCTCACTCCAGACTCACTAGTAATCAGCTCGAGCTGATGAATGACAGAAATGCCACTGGCTCCACTTTTTGCAACGACAAAAAAAAAAAAAAAGCACCAGTTTCTGCCCCCCCCACCCATTTGACTGTCCTCTTTACACAGCTTTTTTCCCCCATTTCCATCAACTACTACAAAATAGCACTCATCACATTGGTTCAGCTGCTGATGCTGAAGCTAAAAATGAAACGTGTGTTGCCGGGCACAGATGCAGTACTTGAGAATTTGTAGAGCTTGCTCAGAGCTTTCTGTCTGGTCATCATTTAACCTTGCTTTCATTTTATCACTGGGTGATTTATAAGGACGTGAACACGTGTTCGCTTTAATGGTCCCAGTACAAAAACAGAGCTATAAAGTAGATAAAACTACTTTTTTTCCCTGCTTTGGCTTATCTGTGTTTATTTCTTAGCAGGTCATGGCACTTTCTGGCCTCATTTATCTCTTTTCATGCCACACACACACACACACACACACACACACAAAACCTGACCTATTTTTTTTTCTTGAACAAACTAAAATTTTTAGTTTAAAAATTTTTGTTTTTAGCAATAAATATGTTACAGCATTGCGAAGCTGCTTTTTACACACCTCAAATTATTGTTAATTTTTAAAGTTATTTAAGAAATAAGCAAAGCGATAAAACTCTTACTTTTCACTATAACGAGAAATCCAAATATCGTTCCATTTTAATTTCTGAAATAATCAAAAATATGTAAAAATGTAGCAGCTTAAAAAAAACGCATTATAACACAACAAAGAAGAACATTTTTGCCACCTACGCAGATACTGGACATTTGGCCGGTAATGAAATTTTCGCCTTAAATATTTATTACATGCTCTTATTGTTTGCGCTTATTGCAAGGAATCTATACGCTGAGCTTCCTCAGTTTTATTGCAGTTGTGCAACTAATAGCATTTCTTCTGCTTCTGCACGTCCTGCTCGCAGTCACAACATAACAGATGTGAAGTATAAGCTGCAGTTCTCACACTCATCTTAATTACTTAAACCGGTTTGCTGTGGACTGAATTAGACAAACCGGTGGCTCTAATGGATAAAGCAGTCAGGGTATGTGTGATTTATAACAGCATTCACACCAGCAGAGCTGCCTCACACCTCATTTAGAAGGAGGCACGATGAATTATTAGGGCAGCCTGTATATGTCTTTTTCCTGTGCAAATGCCAAGAAGATCAAATCAGCACAGAGACGCAGTGAGGTGTCAATATTAAGCACTCCAAATTTCATCATAAATACATGAATAATTTGACGTCTCCATCTACACACGCGCACACGTTCAGGAGCAACTTCTCTGCAGTATTTAAGATGTTCATTACCTCACCCCCACGGCAGTAGAGGAGGAGTTGGATCCAACAGGCAGCAGTGAATGCCAGGCCTGGCACAGCTGTACAAGCAAAGCTGTAAAGAGAAGTCACCGGCCACTGTCGCTCAATCTTCCCTGTGTTAATCCCACACTGTCTGCATTCACGTCAGACCCATTCCTCACATCCTTGCATTGCTTTTCACACCCCTAAGTTCAATTTGGCAGGAAAGTGGACACGTTGCATCACTTCTCCTGGCTGAAAATTCTCTCGGCATTGTTCCCCTCCAATAATCTTGTTTCTGAGACAGCATGATGGCTGTGTTATCATGTACAATCGATTCGCTAGTCATTTTCTGCAAAATATTTTCTTGCTTCTTGCGTTCTCTTTCAGGTACTCGCCGAAGCGTGTAAAGTGAACGCACAAACCTGAGTTTTACTCGTGCATTTCCACGCCGGAGCCCCGGCTTTGTGACTTTTAACAGCGCCGCGGCAAATATGTGTACATATGAGATTTAAAAGCCTTTAATGCCCCTGAATCTCTTCGTGGCTGATCAGATCATCTTCTGAATGGCCTCGATACACAAACATGCGGCGTGTGTGTACAGAGGAGTCGGCTCCATTTATCTGCATTCATCCTTCACATTATCATGGAGAGACAGCTTGCTGTCATGTCCCGGACCGTTGCTGTGGCTGGACAAATGCGCTGAAAAATGGACCTGAAAGTGTTGGGCACGTTTTACTAAACAAGCCCCTCTATGTTTTATAGACTTTTGAGCTCCAGCGGAACCAAATCCCGGCCTTCGGGGCAGAAACTTTATTTTAACATCTCTGTTTTTGGGGGGGAGGACTGACATTTTGTCCTCTGCCTTCAAAATGTTTTCCCAAGAAGCTTCTCCTCAGTTGACCTACGCAGAGACCATTGCCTCTGGCTTGTCACAGGGAAAAGAGTGATGCGGCTCTATGGGTAACAGAGAGGGAGGCTCTGTACTGAGACAGCAGCAGGTGCAGCCGTGACAGTTGCCGTGTTGCTGCTAGCCCCACACTGTAGTCAAGATGAGGTTCACAGATGTAGCCACTCAGTGCAGTGGTTTATTGGCTGCCTGAAACAATGCATCTCTGTCAAGAACAACTCCTCCTAAGGCCATCGCAGCCTAACAGCGCTGCGTATGAAACAAGGCGTAGAAAAAGCTCATTCTGACACACAAGGTCAATTCAGCTCCACAGCAACACAATCAAAGCTCCCCTCGCTGTGCCAGAAAGCAAAACAAATACCAACCCGGAGCAATCACGCTCAAACGTGGAGCTTTCAGCCACATTTTCATATTCAGCCATGTGCATAATAATAAAGATAACAATAAAAATATCAATAATAATTCCAGTGGCACCTTGAGATTTATGCTATGAGCATTATCGCCATTTATCAAAGCATATTTGTGACTAATTATCAGCAGTGCTACCTGAGGCTGCACTTTAGCCCACATGCACCGAGTAAAGTAATGGCTCCCATTTTCCCGCGGCCCTTTTCATTTTTTTTTCTCTCCCGTTGGACAAGAGAAAGCAAACCTGATTCTTTTCTTCAATTCAGCTGTGAAGCAGTCCACAAAGTCCAGTCCAACCTTGTGTTTTGTTGAATCTGAGAGTAGTAGAGATCTGAGATAATATGACTATTGTTTTCCTGTAAAGCACCCAGTCTCTGCTTGTTCAATTACTGGAAGGAGCCTCAACGAGGGCGGTTAAATCATTTGCAGAGACATTATCTACGCAGAGAGAGAGAAAGACAGAGAAAGAGAGGGAGGGTGTGTGGCGGGGAGGGGAGGGGAGGGGGAGGAGGGGAGAGCCGGCATAGGGGCCAAACTTTAGTTTGGAGAGGAAATAGAAACATTTTTGTGGACCACACATGGAGGGTGCTGCGAGGATAAAAGCAGCAGGACTCATGATTCACTGCAGGAAATTAATAGACTAATACAGCTCTCCGTTTCACTGCCAAAAACCACATAATAAGATAAAATTGTTTTCATTACAGGTGATGATGGATATCTATGTAGATTATTAAAATGTACGCAGAACTCACGAGCGCGAGAGAGACCTTCCTCCTCACATGTCGCCTACAAACAAAAAGCGACTCGCGAGCGCTCGTCTGTCAGCGTGAGCAATCATTAAGAGATAATTTGATTGTTTTTTCAACCTCGGCTGTGTTTGATGTCTCTGGCATGGTAGCAATTGAACAGACAATTATTTTGTTGATTAGCTTAGTTTTTAGCAACTTACCACGCCTGTGATATTCCTCTGAAACTCCCAGACCAGACGCTCAACTCCATCTGACTTGGCAGCTACGTTACAAGAACAAAGCTTCTGCACTCCCTAACTACATACTGTCAAATAAAATATGAAGGAAAACCAGCGCCTAAACAAATAAACGTATAGAATAAAATATGCAACGATGGGGGCGGTAAAAAGAAAAGCAGAACAAAACATGTATTTGGGAGGACTTTAGCTGCAAATAAGGAAGTGCACCGTTTATGGGAGTGGATCTACCTGCAGGTCACTTTGACTTTTAGAGTATTTTAACACTGGAAACACTGCTGTGTGTTTTTAATGCATCCCAAAATGCTTCATGTATAGTTTTCTGAATCATCTCCCAGTAGATCAATATCCAAACACTTGAGAAGAACTCTAAAACCAAATATTCTCACATCCTCTTGTTCGCTTATTTTTCATCCACTGGAGAAACAACTACTGCTTTTTTAGATATAATATATATGTATTCGTTTTAGTTCAGTGTTTCTGTTCCCTACAGATTTCTTTAAGAGGGTCCCGCTTCACTAGACTGCTAAACAGTCAACAACAAACAGGTACGTAAATAATTTGGCATATTTAAAATAAAAGCGCTGCCACTCAAACACAGCAAAATGATATTGAAATGTCAAACCGACTTACCATTTCTGTTCGCTGCAAGAATGTCGGCTTGAATATGCTGGAGAACATCCATATCCCATTGTGAGATTATTTTTGAAATAGAAAAGAAGCAACTTTTCTTACTTGCAATGAGTCACAATTGTCAAGGACAACAGCCTATATGGAGGAAATATATTGCTCTGCCGTGTTTACCCACACCATCCCTAAATAAGAGCCCTGTCTTGTTGGAAAGGGGGCTTTTAAATGTGGATGTGCTTCGCTCGCCTATAATCCAGCCGAGACATTACTCCTTCCCCTGGCAGACGTCCGCAGATCCCCCCTCTCTCCCAGCCAGGCCTTGCTCTCCGCTGCTATGGCAGAGCCGCAATAACTGCTGTTTGCTTAGAGCCTTGCCTCCCAAGTTCTCCTCTGTCACACTGAAATTGAATATTTTCCCAAATAGTGTTGCAGCTGTGCACAGATAAGGACAAGTCCTGTTCACATAGCACAAAAATGAGACTGTGTGTGTGTGTGTGTGTGTGTGTGTTTCAACCTTCTTTAAATTACAATAGGAATAAATGTAACAACTTATATATAAAAGCATCAAAAATAACCACAATGTCAGGTCTGAAAATTAAGAAATAATATTTTAAATAATTTAAAAAAACATATAATTTATTTGCAATCTCGCTTTTTATACCTCTAGAGATTAATATAAAAAAAAAAAATTTTAAATCACAATTTGTTGATCAAATTTCCACCCATCTTGGCAGAATTTTCTCTCACTTCCTTCTTCGAGTGACCTAAACACACGTTGCTAATACGAGCAGTGTTTTGAACACATTGTAAAAAAGGCAAACAGAACGGCGTGCTACGCCCAGTCGTCCTGTGACCAGAGGACACACAAAAAAGGAGATTTTATGACCCAGTTTTGCACTTTGCACGGCCTTATCTCCAAATAGCTTTCATAAAAAGAGATGCCAGATAAGCTAAGGGAGACTGCCACTTAGCCAGTGCAGACAAACCATCGTGACATCTATCGGCTAACACTCATGCTGTTTCTTGTCATCAGACGTTGAATGGAGCCCTACTTTCCACTCCCAGAGTAATGTTCTGCTAGGAAATTATTTAGGCAAGCAGAAAGTTTCACCTGCCATTTCAGGGGCACCGAATCCCCCCGCTGCACCAGAGGCCTTTGGCAAGTGGAAACAAATGTTTCACAAAATGGCAGGGAGGGGAACACACTAGCGCACTAGCGTTTTACTGATTGCCAATCGTAAAATAAAATCAGTCATGAAAGGGGAGGTACGCTGGCCCACCAAAGCCCTGCACATTACATCAAATTTGCCATAGCTTGCTTTTACAGCCTTGTTTATTCCCTTTAATGGCAAGCAGTTATCCGCACAGTATGACTCCATGTAGGTGGTTAAGGCAAAAGAAAAGATTACATCTGAAAACACAAACCCACAATTTACACGCCAAATAAGCAATGGGATGTAAATCTAACTCCCTGCAATCCTCTTCTGCTGACACACTCAAAGCCTCCGTCGTTTCTGTTATTATTTGGGGGGTGGATTATGCTGTGGAGCAGCTAGCACATCATTTGCAACAACAACTACACTTTTAAATTGGTCATTGTTCCTTAGCTAACAAAGACTGTGACGCGCAGGAAGGACAGCAGAGATGGGCTCACACGGACGAAGAGCATCCTGACAGCGCGAGGCTGGCACAAGCTATCCATTCAGCCACAAAGCAACCTTTAAATCAGTCGTAGTGGCTCGCCAATCGCAGGCTCACATCCACACTCGTGACAGAGACACACACAAAGCAAAGTGAGCAAATGCCACCACCGGTCAGCATGTGCAAGCTCACAGTGAATAAAATCGATAACAAATTACCTTAATAAAACCAGAGTGGAACAAGCCTGGCTTGTTGGGATATTCAAAAAAATCTGGACAGGCAATGAAGGCGGCGTCATTTCTGTTTAATCCACACGTCAAATATCCAAAAAGCTCAGCTGCTGTTCTGAGGAGGGGACCATCCCAGCAGAAAATGGAGCTAGAGTCCATAATGTGGCAAATTTGGATGTGCTCACACCCACTCGCTCGAGAGCCTCGCGTTCTACACCAAAGTTTACTAAAGAGTGATATGTCTCCCTCAGACCCATACAGGCGTGTGCCGGGCTCTATTGATCCGCCAGTGGAGACGAACACGCAAGCGAATCGAGGCAATGTGGGGCTCTGGCACATCAAGAGCTTCAGTTCTTTGAAACCGGACGCACTTCCATTCAAACGAGGCTACAGACTGAAAAAGGTGCTCTCATACTGGTAAACTACTCATAATAGCCGGGCTTAAGATATCAAGCAACGACATCTGAGAAGACAGTCTCCTTCTTTAGGACGCATTCACAGGTAGATTACATTATTTCCACTGAGTGTAGATAGACCTGGATTTCTTCTCAGACTCCCACACCAAATCACACAATTTTATTACTTTAACCAAGAATCAAACATCGCCAGCATTTATACATTTTGAATTTCGTGTCATTTTCATCCCCCGTTGTTTACTACAACTGACTCGTTGTGAGGATGCCATGGCACGGATGTTATATGCAAGATGTCAGAGGGACGTGTGCACAAGAAGAATGGAGAAAGAAACTTGAGTTTTACTGGCTCACACACTCGTTCTGAAGCCTTTCAGGATCAGCCAAAACCAGTGGCAGAATATAACTCCTTCAATTGTGCAAGGACCACTTTGATATGCTAATATGTTCCTTCCAAACAGCTGGAATTTGCACTCACATTAGCCTAATTTTACCTTTTTTTAATACAAGGAAATGGAATCATCATCACAATACTAAAAAAAGTATTGAGGGAGCAGCAGCCATGCTTCTTATAAATTCCTTAAATTTCAACACCTTTTTATTGAGAGTATGGATTTGTGGAGAAGATGAACAATGACTTTGCAATTAGGTTTATTTTGTTTCTCATTTGAAAAAATATCTAAGAATATATGAGGCAAAAGGGGGGAAAATATCCTCTTTTACTCTAACTATAACCCGCTGTGTGCAAGTACGTATACGTGAGAATGTGTTGTGCAGATATATTAAAGATAGACATGAGGGACATCTATGGACAGTAATCCAGGCAGGAATTCGGAGGTCTGTCTCTCGCCTTCTTAAGATTAGTCCTGAACCCCCCAAAAGAGAAGAAGATGAAGAAAAAAAAAAAACTGTGGGCATGTGAAGTCTGCTGGAGCTAAATTTAACCCGATCCTCTGATCGATCACTGAAGATTGCTGCTCCGCTCCAGGCAGCCATGCATCAGCGGTGACCGCTGTGTGTTTCTCCAGCAAAAGGAGAGGCACGCACCGCACCGCATGTGCGCGTCTCCCGCCTCCTCTTTAACACATGGTTGACAAGACACGTTCGGAATCGGTGGGCCTAAATAATAAATGCGCAGTAAAAGGATCTAATTTTTACTGCCACTCTGCGCCCACTGGGTTTGAGTTAAGTGTAAGCAAACCAAATCAGTTCCTATTTTTTACGCTCTCGTCTTTTTATTTTTATTTCACCATTTCATTCCAACGTCACCTTCCACCCTCGGAGCCAGCTGCCTCACAGGCTAGCTCTGGGGCAAAACTAATTATTACATCTCTGGTTGAGGCTCGAATTATTTTCTGTCTGTTTCTTTCTTTCGTTTTTTTTTGTGTTTTTTTGGGACAAATAGCCTAACCCCAATTATAATGGATTAGCCCGTGAATGCTCTCCAGAAACAGGCAGACAACACTTCTCAGGTCACAGCTTCCAGCGTAAATCCCCATTCAAAGCAACAAGACCCATCAGTGGATTTAAAAAACCCTCAGTGGCCAACACCACCAGCAAAACTCCACCTCAACTTTGGAGGCATAAATCCCAATTAAATGACGCTTTACGTGTTCTGGTTCATAGGAATCGCGCTGCCGAGCCCCCCAACCACACACACACATTCACAAACACACACACGCACTTTAAAATTGTTTCAATTCAGACTCGGCAGCCGAACAAATCAATCCACATCTGGTTATGTTTTGATTAAGCACTTTTCAATTAACCACGGCACCCGTCGGTCCTCCACCGCAGACTGCGCTGCTCTGTTTTTTTAATTAATCATTATTATTATTTTAGTCTCGCTAAACTTATGGCGCCTCTATTATAATCCGAATTTCCTAAAACAACTGACTCACACACAATGTCAAATCGGACTCGCCGTCTATCGTTTTCTAAACAAGTTTCGAAATGCGAGGTTCAGAAGTGACCGAGGCAGAAGGTAAAAGTTACAATACTTTAGTTTGTGTTTGGATGTTTCACAAGTTTTGATGGTATTAATGCGCAGAAGGAGGGGGGGGGGGGGGTAAAATAAAATCTACTCTTACCTTTCTCGAAAAGCAGCGTAGCCACGCGGGGCTTGATTGAAGACTGAGTAGGAAACTGTGAGCTGTATAAAAAAGATTAGTTTAAAAAATGTCAGATTGTGGAAAGGCAGTCTGATGTGAACTCCTCTGCAGCGAAGAGAGTGCGTCTGCAGGTCTCAGGCATGCTCGCCTTGTCTGGGACAGAGGCTGGCTTTCAAGCGGCAGGTCTCCCTTTCTGCCCGTACATTCCCCTGCACCGAGCGCACACTTCCATGGCACGCAAGGTGTTGCTCTGAGCTCAGTCCTAACTCATCAGCCGCCTCATGCACACCTCTGAGCGGCTCATACAGTCTCGGCTCTCCCTGTGCGTGCGCCCTCACTCCCCGACGCAGCAGCAGCAGCAGCGGTGACAACAAGAGTCAAAGAGAAGCGAAGCTCGGGGACCAAAAAACAAGGACTTGAGTGACTGAGAGGGACAGACAAGAGTGGGGCTTTTCAGTGTCTGGTGGAGGGGAGAAGACGAAGATCTCTCTGCGCTACTGTAGCCGCCGCCGGTGCTGCTCTCCTGGCTCCCCTGAATGATACTGTGTGGGGACTGGGCAAGTTTCAGCGGCTAGCCTCTGGAAAAGATCCCGCTCACAGTGTTGAGACACTTGGAGGAAGCAGCGCTGAGCGGGCTTCCAGTGAACAGCGCCAGTGCAGTTGATAGCAGGCTGCCGACTGCAGGAGCTGTCTGAGCGCAGGTCTACACTAAAACCTGACATGGATTCTGGATCCAGCACGGCTCGGAGTCTAGACGCGTCACACACTGTCCTCATCAACTTATCATCATGCCCGGCAGGACTGTGCTCAGCTTATTTTCCTACAGAGGGGCTATTCCACTGCATCACACAGAAAGTAAAGATTTATTAGGAGTGCAGCGCCTTCATTTTTGGCCCCACTTTTTTTTCTGCTTAAAGAAGCAACACTGCCTTCCTTTTGGGTATGAGAGGCCCATATTCTGTCACAGTAGGCAGTCCGGCCTATTCAACCAATGACAGTGGAGTCATTCTACTGTAATACTACCAAGCATCAAAAGAACACGGCCGTGCACACAGACCTTTTTCTCCCTCGCTCAAACCAGCCCCATTTGGACGGCACTCTGGCCCATGCAGCAGTGGTCAAGCTGCCGCTGGTGTGTAGAGCCAAGCGTGCGCGGAGCCAAGCAGTTTTTCAAATCAAGAACCTCTTCAGAGTCGTGAATGTATTTTTTCACCCTTTTTTTTCCATCGCTCCTCTTTTCCTTTACATGATTCATGACACCATTCAGCAGTCCATGGATTTCTTTTCAGGCTTCTGGGACTTTGACCCTGGCGCTCCTTACTGCATGCAGTATGTTATATTGGTTTTCTACATTATACTCCACTGTGGGTAAAATGCAGATTATTACACTTCATCGTGCACAGCATTTCTTTCTGTAATGAAGCTGAGCTCTGATATATATTTTTTCCTATTAAAACAAACAAACATATATATTTATGAAAGTTTGAAAATCTAATTATCGGCACAGCTGTTATTTGGCGTTTTTTATTAGGGCCACTTTTTGGTTTCACAATATCTAAAAATAAACACAGCTGTTACATGTTTATATTTGAGTCTTGCTAATACTTGGAGCGTGCTGTAATCTGGTTAAGGAATGCCGTTAAACATCAGGTAGAGCGCAGGCACACACCTGGCTTCAATATAAAAAAAAGCCCGCTGTCTTTCACCCACTATGGGGAAAAGCGAAGTTGAGTCATGCTTGCCAGGTGAAGGTGAACGCAGGAGAGGGGCAGGCTTGTGTTTTCATAAGCATAATTTTACATAATAATACAGGCCGTTTTTGCAAGGGACAAAAAAAAAGAGAAAACAGATGTAATAAAAGGTCATCCAGTGACAGGCATCCATATCTGGGAGAGATGTTTATTCATAAGCTGGGACTAAAAACACATGTGGTCTCTCTGGCTGCAACAGCTTAAACTGCCATTTTGCATTTGGAGTCATTTGAATATGTTTCCTCGGATTGTCAACAGAGGGCATTAGACTTGTATTATTATTATTATGAATGTACTCAGTTCACTGAATTGTAAGATGCACAGCACCGTAGATTACAAACAGGCAAAGATATGATTTTTCTCTTTGTTTGTTAATGACAGCCTTGCTGGCGTATGATCCCCAGTCAGTTTCCTGACCAGCGCATAAATGGTTCATGTGCAATTGTTAATGAATAACTGTGATGTAATCATATCCTGCAAAGGTAGCAGACTATTGCACGTAATCACTCACCAAATGGCGCGTGATACCTGCTGGCTCTTACTCAACCCAGACACGCCGAGGTGAAAAACAACATCATAATTATCAAAGCCTTTTCAAATATCAAGTATATGCTGTTAATCAACCAAAACTGAAAATGTTAATGTGTGTTTGCAGCATAGTAAATAAGTAACTACCAGTTCTTTTCCTGGCCTGGAGGAATAAACTTTCTGAGATAATGGAAAAACCTTCGGAGTCCCTTTGGCACGTGGCAGGAATTTCATTCCCTCCTGGGTTTGAAGACAGGGCAACTCGTAATGTCAATCCTCGTATTTTTAGTCCTTTTGCTGAATGTAAAGTGGGATCAGGGAAGATATTAATATTGAATTATATACTAAATAACAGCACAAAATGTAAGCATTTAAAGTATTCCCCGATCAAATAAAGCAACAGGTTAAGTCGGTCGCTGGGACACTTGTTTGAAATACCTGAGAAATCCCTAATGGAAAACTATTTGTTTGACTTCCACATGGGAATCTTTTCATAAACAACAGCTTTATTAATAACCTCTCCGAAACAAAGAAGGAGCAAGGATCAGAGCTGGAATCATTTCCACGAGGAAAAATTCCAGTTTTGTTGATATGCACCAAAAACAGACAAATTCAGTACAGGATGCAGTTTTTCTCCTTATTGTCCAGTCAAGCTTAATGACTTGGGTGACAGAGATGTCGGATGTCTCCCCGGACTCTGACATGTTCTGAAACTCTCCAACATGCTCACTGCCACGATCACAAGATTGTTTGAAATCTCCAACTGTCGTATTAACTTTGATCTTGAAGTTTGAACATCGGGTGATGTCGGTTCAGTTAAAATGACTCATCATGAGGAGCCTATCCAGCTTGTAGGTTACGTAGGGGAACATGTATAATTAAATAGTAATCTCAAAAATTCCCTGCTTTGGAACACCACATCAATGAGCTTGTATCTTATGGAAAATTAGCATTCTTTAGCCATTTTGTTAAGACTCTTAACACTGTTAATCAACAATGATAGAACTATCTACATATAAATACAGTTTTTATCTGTTACAATGTATCTCATGCTACATATGTATCACTATTGTATTTAGAATGATGGAACAAATGTAAGTAATTGGGATATTTTGATACATTGTTGTTTATTACTTTTGTTCACTGATATGATAAAAAAAGAGGACGCACAGCTATTACAACTGTGAGGTTTTGCTTCAGTGAAAATGACGTCAGACACTTCAGGCAGACCTAGGTTATCCATGTTAAGAGCAAACATGTCGTCCCGTTTCCCATGTGGTTCCTCGATCGCTTCGTAACCTTCAGTTTTCACTTAACAAAGCTTATTGGTTCTTTCCCAAAATATCTGCACATGATTGGCACCTCAGGCACACATGACCAGTCACAAGACCGCTGCTGATTCCAACAAATCCGTGTCCTTTAATGATGATGGACAAAGACTTGGCCGAGCTACATGCTCCCGAGCTCGTCTACCCTTGATCATTTATGTTTTCGGTGCTCTTTTTATCTCATTTTATTCGATTTACTTGGGACGGACCCTGATTTACAGTCCTGTGCAAAACACTTTTAAGCATTTTGGATGTTTACATTTTTATTCAATCATGCAGGATCATCAAAGACGTCTCTGATCTGTTCCAAACTCATTCTGCAGCACGACAATGACCCCAAGCATACAGCCGCAGTCGTTAAGTGACAAGAATAATTAGAGAGTCCTGATGTCAACATCATGGAGTTAGTCTGGGATTACACGAAGAGACAAAAGACGCTGAGGCAGCCTTAATCCACAGAAGAACTAAAGCGAGTTCTCCAGCCTACCTGCCAAGTGTGTCAGTGTGTGCCTACAGGAAAGGGAGCATGTGATAAAGGCAGTGGGTGGTCAAAGCAACATTTGACTTGATTTGATTTCTCTTCTTTTTAACTGCACATCAAGCATGAATTGATAAACACTAACACTCACTAACTGTGAGTGCATTACATCAGAAGTCTCTATCACAGCTTTGTGTCAAGACACCGGGATTGTGAGGTGACAAAAACAAGTTCCAATTAACTTCCTTCTGTAATTGCGGCGTCATTTAGACTTGCTCGTTTGCTTTTACCCAAATCGTTAGAGTGCGGATAAAAGAATCAGCTTTAGTAAACCAAAAGAGGTTTCCTTCCAATATCCTTTTTCTCACATCTCTTCCAACCACTACAGATGAGAAGTTCAAAGTGAAATTTTGGATACGTGAAATGTGAACTAGTGATGTTTCTTACCCCGATTCGTTTGCATGAATCTGTTCCAAATCAAGTGAAACTCCTCCTGACTCTGTATTCTCTCATCAATTTTGTAAAGCTGGCTTCGGTGGTCTCACTGGATATCAAACTCTTGGAGTAGACTCGTAATCAAAGAAGGCCTCCCTCCACAGTGGAGTCTTGGTTAATATTTATGTAGCCACGGGCAACCGTGTAGCTTGGAGTTTTGACCTCACTTCTGCAGCACCTTGAGGTGTCTCCCTGCGTCTGCTTGAACTGAGAGCAGAAGTGGGACTAAGAGGGATTCTCAAAAAACTGAAGTTAGATTATTTGGCAGCTTTTAAAAAGTGTGCGTTACAATGTTGCAATATTAGACCTTTTTAAATTGTCACAGAATGGAAAAGACTCCTGGGAATGAAAACAGGAAGCAGAACACACAAGCATCCTTTGAGTATAATGCAGCAGCCTTCATTAACAGACCTTCTACTAGTGAGACAAATGATAATATCTCTCTTTGAAATGGTTGATTTTCAAAGGGTTTAAAGCTCTCCACTGAAATTTGGTCCTTGCATGTATGGATTCAGCATGGCTTTTTTTTTACGAGGGTCAAAGTCACCTTTTAAGATTGCTAATGTGACCTCAGCAGGTGCCGTGAAGTTTTAAACAGGGCGATAATATTACTCACCGTGATGTTCCTCAAACTAGAAAGTGCCGTGTGACACTCGGGCTTTATTTTGTTTTTACTTCGTGGTTTGGGTTAATTAAAAATGAATGGATTACCATACGTTAATGAAAGCTTGTTTTATGCCTTTTTAATTTGCCTGCTGACAGCTTTTGAGTGTTTTTCTCAAGGCTCATATTTTGTGTTAAGTACATTATCAGTGGGGTATTTACACCACCGTGCAACCGCGCCCGAGTCAATAATTAATAAAAGAGTACGACTGTTGTTTTAAATCAATACAGTTTTGTTTGTCTTTTGCGACTATTTTTTTTCTTTTCATTAAACAAACCTGAGAAAGGCAGCTTGAGAAATCTCTTAATAGAAGTCAACATGTTTGTGCTGAGAGCTGGCACACCTAGGAGAAACTTATCAAGTCCCCATGAATGATCTCACCATTTTGTTCAAATTTCAGTTATTTAATTACTTTGTCTGTTCGAAAAAAGAGAAAAAATGCTGCTGAAGTTGCCTCCCTCCCCCCAGCTCCCCCTTAAAGAGCCCAGGACTTATAATTGACCCAGCAGACAGGAAGCAATTAAAAAGAAGTCTAAAAAGAAGTCAAACACATGAGGGGCTCTGAGATCAAATTTTGACAAAGGGAAAAAGAAAATTCCCGTTCAAGCATGTTGGTGTTGGGGTCTGGCTTGCACAACTGTCACACGAGTTGACTTTTAAAAGACCACGTTACATAAACAAATAATTTTAAAGCAAACTGTGTCACGGAGTAAACATTAAGGAATCGTAGCAGCCCTTAAACTCTGTCCTGCTATCAAACCGTCTAAAAACAACACTTTTTTGATACAAAATAACCCTTTTGCTCTTTTTGAGGTTTGATATATGAGAGACACGCTGGTTTAAACAAGCACATGGGAGCAACAGATATAGGTGAACGATCTCTATTCAAATGTTTTATATGGAATCCAAGCCAAGTGGAAACAGATGTGCTTCACTTGTGACCTATAAAAAATGATATATGGTCACCAGTAATATAGTTCAGCAGAGGCCAGCAGTTCCAATTTGCTTCACTTTGCTGCATGGTACTCTGCATTCTGTAAATGTGGACATATTTTTTAAACAAAAGTTGCAGCGTTTGAGCTGCGAACCTGGAAAAAAAGAAAAGAAACAACTCGGCTGAATGAAAAATCCATTTAATTGTGATTGCGAAGCCTTCGAAGCTAACGTTGGTTTTTTGCTATGCCCAATTTCTGTTTTCACAATCACAATTCATCAACTTTCATTATTATCATTTAAAACATTTCTTTTTTCACCTTCGAATGTTTCAGGGAAGGCTACAGTACTTTTTGTATTGTAGCCCAGCTATTCTTCAACTGTCTCCTGTAAAGTTTTTGAATATATGCGAAACACAGCGATAGAGACTCCAAATGTGTTTTGCACAATCCAAAAAAACAAACCAATCTGGAAGAAAGTTTAGCACTAAATAAATAAGAGTTCATTTTCACACATTTCCAAGAGCTACTTCGCTTAGTCTGGGTTCTGTTACCACTGGCTAAACAGCTGCACCGTCATCCACATACAGACACGACGATGAGCTTCCTGCGGCTGCTGGGAGGACGACAAAGTCGAAAAAGTCCCAATGAAGAGGGACAGGTCAGCGTGAGAGGAGACAATGCTTCAAAATCTCCATTTACCTGGACAGACAATAATAGAAATCAACTTTATTAGTGAACTGTGCAGAGGATAATCTGTTGGCGTTAATACCCTCTAGCATGAGCAGGAAACGCCCGCAATTGTTCTCTCTAATTAAGATGAATACTACCCCACAAAGACAGAGGAAAATACGTGACCTCACCAGTCCCTTTAGAGGTCAATAATCTTTCAGAATAATTGCCTGAAATTTTAATTGAAGCAAAATCTTACTTAAGCATTCATCATTGTGGACAGACATTCCTCCCTTCAATTTTGCGTTCTTATTAATTCAGCTAATTTAAAAGTAACTACTTTGTGCCACTATAAAGGAACACAATTATAAGTTTTAAATACATATAGCTTATTTCCATAAAACATTACTGTTCTAAATACAGAGGCTGCTCACCAAGGCATAAAAAGATGGCCAAATTTATGCTGCCCATTGCCTCAGATGCTTAAACTTATTACTAAGTCAACAACCAGTGTCGAAGGTTTTTCAATTTGTCAAAACTTGCACATATGACTAAACAAATTGCTCTTGAGGGCTGATTACTTTTTAAAGGTGGGCTCCCAGTCGCACGCTTCAAGGAACACACGCTGTGTGCAAATGCGCAAGGTCGTATGTAAATGTAACAAAATCGTATCCTTTAATACACGTCCCCTAATAGGTCTGGAACGGCACCAGTCGCAGCCATTCGAACTGTTTATTAAGCCAAATTAGTCCGAATGAAATCTTTCCAAGCCGATCAAATAGTTTGCTTGATTAGTGGTGTGTTCATCCTGGCACACGGAAGAGCAGATGAATCCAATGGGGGGAAAAGACGAGGAAAGGCAACTCTAATTTCTGAGGACAATGAACTAAATTGTTCTGTCCCAATTTCTCAAGAGATACTTTGTAATCATGGTAAATTATTGTTGCATGGTAAAGAGGGAAAAGAACAATAGCGGTTGTTCCAGACTTTCTGCGTTTTTGCACAATAAAGAGATATTTCAAAGATTTTAAAAATAAAAGTTCCATTACAGCACATGAGACTGTTGGGAAATGACAGTCTGCATGGAAATGTTGTTTTTTTTTTCTTTTATGCGCTGGCAAACAACAACGCATCATCATTATCATCACAGATCCACTAATGGCTGATTACAGTTGTAGTTGGTCAAGACTGCTCTTGTTTGTTTGTGTGCGTCATCTATCAAATTATTATATGCCTATAAAATGTTAATATATCAATATCAATGTAACATGTCAGTGTGGAATGCTAATATAAAGGATAGTGAGATCGAATTTACACCATTTTTTCCCATAATTCTGAGTTTCTGTCTATCTGATGCAAAAGGAGAAGCTAAAGGTCTCAGCATCTGTACAGCCTCTTACCTGCCTCATGCATTGAATTTTCTCTTGTGAGCTGTGTTACAAACTCTGTGTGGGTGTGTTTTTTCCACCACTGTTCTCAATAGCAAACCTCACAGAAGTAACCTTCAGAAAAACGCTACTTCACGCCGCTTCCTTTTAAGCCACCTCGAATTTGTCTGCATTAGGGTTCGCCAAAGAGGAGAAATTAGTCAGTGATGTCAGGACTAACATAAATACTTCTCACGAAAGAAGCAGAATAAATAGGGGTCAGCATAATAAATGCAATAAATGTTCCACAGGCAGGAGGAAATGGAAAAATGGAAATGTGCAATGGATCCCATTCATATTTCAGACGATGGGATAGGCTTGCCATGTTTAACCTAACGCTGGGATATTTGATTAACTGTGTTAATCATTTCCCATCTGCACTGGGCCCCTGTCTCTGCCTTTTGATTAAATTCCGACTAGTCTTGCATTGTTCATTATGTGTACTTGTCAAATAATTGACTGCTTGCAGGCAAAAAAGGAATGTACGGCTTTCAATCTTGATGAGGAAGTGCTTTAATATCATGTCATTCACTTTGCATGTCCAGGAGATGAGTGGAAGGAACAAGTGCATCCCCAGTGGAACCTCAGGGGTAGAAAGGTTATCAGGAATTTGGTCCAGCTGCTTTTCGACAAGTTGTTTTTGCCCCTAAGGGTCACATCCAGGGTCAAACACACACAGACTTTTCTGTTATCTGTCTCAGTATGTATGGAGAACACATGACGGGAATTCAGTTCTCTCCGATAACGTGGGTGTGATACGCAATGGGTGATGTTAATTAAAACCTCTTTAAAAGGTAATTATGTGTGCTGGTTGGCATGCTGTTTGTGTAATACATTTGCTATTTTTCAGCAAATGCAGACTGATTATTGACGCGCTCCATATAGATTTCCTGAATGGAGACATGAATAATGCCATTTCAGGTGTCGACTTTTTATATTCAAGACTTTCTAATGCAACCCTCCTTTTTAATTACTTCACAGCACTAGTGAATCAAATCATAAAGCTGTCAGCCTCCACTAAGAACGCAGACCTGCTGCGATAATGATACCTGACTCAAATGACAGCTCCGTGCTGTGTTATTCCTGGGGTTAAGGGTGTGTAACTCCAGGCTCTTCAGCATTGTCTTTGCTCCCCGTCTTAACGCAGCCTTGTTCCTGTCGCCCTTAAGAACGAGGCGTTCCACTCTCTATGCATATGCAGCGAGCTGACAGCCGCTTTTTCCTCCTCAAGGATAAACTTGACCATTCGGCGCCATTAGCCTTGTAACGTAAGTAAAACTCTGCTGAAGTGAATGGGAGGAATAAAAGACAGTGGGAAGGGTTTATGGTCATGTAAGGCCATTTTGCAATCCTGTTATGAGCCACATCTGTGTGAATAATTTATTCCTAAAACGCTTGTTTCCAGCAGTCTCAGTCAAATCGCTTCATTGTGGAAGTGAAATGAATTTACTTGCATGGCTCCACAAGAAGTGTCTAATGATAGACTTTTAATATTATGCCCCTATTGTTGTCGCACTATTCACTGTCAAATCTACAAAAGGGACGGGATTTAATTAAACAACTACTTGTGGATTTCATCTCCACAGCTATGGCAACATCCTAACATCCCTCGCCAGACTGCAGGTTTGTTCTGCATCACGTTTCATTCAGCTCCACTCAAACTGCTGCTGCAGAGATCACAGAGAAGCTGGTTTCAGTTAGAAGCTAGCGCATTTATGTGGCTAATGATATGCTGTTGACAGGAAAACAGCTAAGAAGTTCATCCTCATTACTGTGTCCACGCTAAAGAAGCACCGGGCTTCAGATGCTGCTCTCAAAACGAAGCCAACAGTTTCACAGCATTTGCGAATCTTCTGAGGATAAAGAGAAGATGAAAGATTAGTAAATATGTCTGTGTGTGCGGGAGGTTCTCCACGAATTACTAGAGTGAACCTATAGGTCACCGCTTTGCCATGGTAAACATAAGCCGCTAGAATTGAGCTCAGGAGCTTTCCCACCATCTCTCCGAGGTGGCAAAGGCTCAGCCACCGCTGCATTCTTGTGTGTCTTACCATTAAAACCCAGTGAATACCCCGGCGACAATGGTCATGTGGTCAATGTGGAGGCGGCGGTGCAAGCGGCTCAGACTTGGGCAAAGGGTGATCACTGGAATGGACTCATTAAGTCACAGCTGTTGTGTTTTGAACAATGAGGCCAGGGCGCTTCTCAAACCAGCACCCAAACATTGAAACCTCAGCTGAGGATGTTCTGCGGCGCGGGGGGAGAGTCGACAATAGAGGGAGGCCTGAGTAAAAGCAATTGCATCTTTGTCTCTGAGAGCTTAGTAAATATTTATGTTTTCTGTCCATTCTGCGTCTGGAAACGAGTGTGAGGACAGAGGAAGGTCTTATTTGAATAGGCTTCCACTTGTGTGTCCTTGTTCACAGGCACCGAAATAACACGACGACCATCAATGGAGGAAAGCCTGCTCAAACAACATGAAATATTTTATTTATTTGTCCCATTCTCCGTGCGGATATCTCATCTGGCTCAAAGTAAGAGTTGCCTTTGAATGCACAGGGACAGCTCATCTGATGCTGCGTGTCGCCACAGCAAGAGGAAGCCAGAAAAGCAAAGCCAGTGACCTCTCTAAGGTTTGGGGGTCTCAAAACTATAACACCCTTCCTCTCCTAACAAAGCAGTCCCCTGCTGCGGCAGCCCTAGTAGTGAGGTGCCAGCACCATTGCAGTAGATTGGATTAGAAAGATGGCTAACTGTGAGATGGAGCCTAAGCTCACCACCAGTCCCATTTCTCATGTAAATGCCACAACAGTTCACGGCGCTCGATATAATAGAATGGATACAACACGGTTAAAAGTTCCTTTGTCTGAAAAATTACTAGCTGTGACATCGGTTGGCCGAGATCTTTTTCTTTTTTAAGTTCTCCACTCTGAAGCACTGGGAGTGCCTGGGAAACAAGCAGAGAAACGAGCCCTCGACTCATGTCATACTGTATTAATCTGCTCGCGTTTTCTTGGAGTAGAGGACTCTTGATTTGTTCTGTTTCCTTTTCCCGTTCGTTGGAGTCGGCAGTGTTTGTTTTGGAGCTGACAGCTGACGTTTTAGGATTCCGGAAGCGAGCCCACCAGCAGTCATGAAATCGTAACCTGTAACAACAAAGTTACCTCAACACAGCGTTTATGCTACTGGCAGCAATGACAGTTAAAAACACGCCGGCAAGTTTAAGTGTAAACTTCTGTTTTATTCTAGCCTCTCACGTACGGTTGAAAGGATGTGGAAAGCAAAGCGTGAAAAAGAGGCTACGTAAACAGAGAGAGTGGGTGCTGGAGGAGCCAGAGAGGCTCAGGTTCAGGTCACCAAATCAAAGAATTCACACCTCGTCACCTCGGAAGCACGAGTAAAGAAACCGAGTCTCCGGATGACAGAGGAGCTAACTCCCACTTAAATATTTATTTGTGTTTAGCGGATACCCTCTGCTTCTTCCCAGGTGAGATCTGCCGTGTGAGATCCCCACTGCATGTCTTCACATGACCTCTCTTCACTCAAGATCTGTGTCATATTTTCCCGAGTTCGACCTGGATCCAATCACCAGAAGCCGGCGGAGCGGTTAGTCCTGTGAAAAAATAATTAAACTCAGGGGTTTCACATGTAATTGTCAAAACAAATTAAGGGGCCTTGTGCGTCTGACTATGTTATTTAAAAAAAAAGAGACCATTGTGTGTGCTCTTTCTTTTCTAACTTACTTTAAAACAAAACTGGATCGCTCTTTTTGTTTTTTTTAAGTAATCGCAAACGTTCTCCACCACATGCCTTCGTGCTTCCTCGTATTCCCATGCTGAAGCCTTTCTAAATCCCCTCAAACTTGTAGTTTGTTTAAAGTGAGGAGCAATGTGATAAGACCTCTCCTGAGAGGCGAGAGCCATTTCAGTCAGCTGCCGTTTCAGTTAGGTGCACTGGTGTGTATTGGTTAAGCTGGTATTGGACCATCTCAAATTTGCCCCTTGGTGTCAGATAAGCGCACGCCCCCTTCTACCCACTCTCTAGACTGATCACCCCCCCACTCAACCCCCTGCCAATCCAACCCTCGTATATAGACACAAAGGCACACATGCACACATGCACTCCCCACACAGCTGTTTCCCTCCTCTGGGGGACTGTCAGGGCCAACTGTGCAGCCACTGAAATGAGCTGCTAATCCCTGTACAGACTCCCGAGCATATTACAATGCGCCAAGCCATCGGTCCATCCGCCACTGTGCGAGCACGAGCGATTAGTCGCTATGCATGCACGTATATGTTTAGGCGTGTGTCAATCTGTTTGAGTGCCAGCTGCATAAAGCGGCGTTTCTTCACGAGAGGCTGAAAATTATTGTTGTTCTTCTCCTATGTGACCTTGGTAATAGCTATATATCTGCTTGCCGCAGTCTCTAAGAGCACAACCAATTGCCATTTCAGGAAGAAGATTCCACTTCTTCCCAACAAGTGTTTCAGCCTCCGCTCTTTCCCTTTCATTGGAGCAAAGTCATTATTGGTGCTTATGAAAGTGAAATGAATGCGAGCGTAAGGGGATGGATGTGAGGTCATGGCCTCAGGGTCTGTGGGGAGTGAGGATGCATAAACTCATCACCTCGCGCTGATGGAAGACCGCTCACCTCAAACAACACGTTTGTTCCTCTCCACTCATCGCCTCTTTTGGTTTTTGCCCTCACCGCACGCCCGAGCGCAAAAATATGAGCAATCTAGCCTCAAATGGTGTTCACAGAAAGCCATAAATAGAACATTTGAAGAAAATTCAGTGTGATTACCCGAAATCAATATTATAAGGAAGTGGAAACGCAGTCTGAATATCAAAGGCCAGAACAGCATGCCTTCCCTTTAACATTTCTCCGGTTTAATTGCAAAGGTGAACATTTCTTTGAATCTGTTAACATTGTTATCGTGGAACTTTGGTGAAATCATGCATTTTTAAAAAGGAGCTGATTTCAATCCCCAAATAAGAACTGAAATATTCATCAGTTTGATTATGCTTGCCCTTCGATGAGCTAATCAAACTGATAGACTGAGGAATCGTAGGAGCCTCTGCATTAACTCCATAGGTGCAGCAGTTTTACATCAAGTTGGCCAAGCTTCGTGGATCTTTGATTTACTGTCCTGTACCAAAAATGATACAAGACAAATCTAAAAAAATATTACATACACAATTCCATTAATCGATATCACTTATCGATAGATTCCCTATTGATTCTCTTACAGATTCTGACTGGCTCCACTTTGGCTTTGTGCAAATGAATCCCATGCTGTGTGGTCAAATGTTTGTGCTAAGGTACTTATTATACATACACACTTAAAAGTAATCCAGTACATTACTTCATTACTCGCAGGAGAAAGTAATTAGTTGCACTACTCTGCAAATTGTCTTATAATTAGCAGTTAATAATGTAAACCTGTAGGCTACAGCCCCACGCACCAACACAAATCCCTGTCCTGATGAGGACACATATATGGTCTTTCTATCTTTAGTAGTTGGGCATAAACACAAAGCTGAAGGCGCAAAACTAGCACTAAGAGACTTTAAACCGATCGCCATGGTGATTCTACCGTAGATGGAGGCTGCAGCCGACAGCTCATCAGTTTGTGATCTGTTGAAGTTCAGGCTGCTGGGCTGAGGTCAGCGTTAACTCAGCTTTCATGTCACTCTGGGTTCTTGATCAGCTGAGCATTAGCATGCTGTAGGAGTTGTATTAGCAGTATAAAGACTGCACCATTATATTGTATATGACTGACATTATATACAAACATCAGTGTTTCTTCAGTCTAAATGGATTTTCAGAATAATGGACATTTTTTAAAAAACTATCTCCCAAGCATCAGGTGCTACTTTTGTCACTCAAAAAACAAAACAAATAAAACTTGGTCTGCTAGTGGAGAGTAACACTAGAGTGCACTAGACTGGAGACTAGTATTACTAGTAGTGGATTAAATAAAAATAAATTGCTGTACACCCAACTTTACCTGACATATAACATATTACATAATTTTCCAGTACACTGTTAAAAAAACATCTTAAAAAAACGGTAATATTCTGGCAGCTGGGGCGCCAAAATACTACCGTAAAATAACAGAAAATAACTTTCTCATAAAAATACAGTTATTTCCAGTAATGACAATACAGCTTGTTGCGCTAATTTTACATGGGATTCTGCCTTTCCAAGTGATTTTAAACATTAAATTAGGAACATGTTAATGTGATTAAACAATGAAATTATCTATAAATAGGAAAAAAAAAAACCCAAATCCTAAAAAAACAAATATTCCGGCAGCTTGGGGGCCAAAATACTACTGTAAAATAACAGAAAATAACTTTCTCATGAAAATACGGTTATTTTCAGTAATGAAAATAGAGTTTGTTGCGCTAATTTTACGGGATTCTGCCTTTTCCAAGTGCTTTTAGACATCAATTTAGGAACATTTTAACGTGATCAAACAATGATATTACCTATAAACAAGGTCAATGAATGTGGCAATATGAATCATAACACGTAAATGTACAGAAATATTAACAGTGGGTTTAAATAATAATGGATTGCATGCCCTGGGACAGACTGACAGAGGCGAGGCTGCCATATCGCACCATCGGCCCCTCTGGCCATCACCAGTAGGTGAAGAGTCTTGACCACATACACGACACCGAGAGCGTCCGAGCCGGGGCTCGAACCGGCAACCTTCTGATCACAAGGCAAACTGCCAACTCTTGAGCCACGATCGCCCTAAACAGCAATGATAATAATACTTACAGTGGGGCAAAAAAGTATTTAGTCAGCCACCGATTGTGCAAGTTCCCCCACTTAAAATGATGACAGAGGTCAGTAATTTGCACCAGAGGTACACTTCAACTGTGAGAGACAGAATGTGAAAAAAAAATCCATGAATTCACATGGTAGGATTTGTAAAGAATTTATTTGTAAATCAGGGTGGAAAATAAGTATTTGGTCAATAACAAAAATACAATTCAATACTTTGTAACATAACCTTTGTTGGCAATAACAGAGGTCAAACGTTTACTATAGGTCTTTACCAGGTTTGCACACACAGTAGCTGGTATTTTGGCCCATTCCTCCATGCAGATCTTCTCAAGAGCAGTGATGTTTTGGGGCTGTCGCCGAGCAACACGGACTTTCAACTCCCGCCACAGATTTTCTATGGGGTTGAGGTCTGGAGACTGGCTAGGCCACTCCAGGACTTTCAAATGCTTCTTACGGAGCCACTCCTTTGTAGCCTGGGCGGTGTGTTTTGGATCATTGTCATGTTGGAAGACCCAGCCTCGTTTCATCTTCAAAGTTCTCACTGATGGAAGGAGGTTTTGGCTCAAAATCTCACGATACTTGGCCCCATTCATTCTGTCCTTAACACGGATCAGTCGTCCTGTCCCCTTGGCAGAAAAACAGCCCCATAGCATGATGTTTCCACCCCCATGCTTCACAGTAGGTATGGTGTTCTTGGGATGCAACTCAGTATTCTTCTTCCTCCAAACACGACGAGTTGAGTTTATACCAAAAAGTTCTACTTTGGTTTCATCTGATCACATGACATTCTCCCAATCCTCTGCTGTATCATCCATGTGCTCTCTGGCAAACTTCAGACGGGCCTGGACATGCACTGGCTTCAGCAGCGGAACACGTCTGGCACTGCGGGATTTGATTCCCTGCCGTTGTAGTGTGTTACTGATGGTGACCTTTGTTACTTTGGTCCCAGCTCTCTGCAGGTCATTCACCAGGTCCCCCCGTGTGGTTCTGGGATCTTTGCTCACCGTTCTCATGATCATTTTGACCCCACGGGATGAGATCTTGCGTGGAGCCCCAGATCGAGGGAGATTATCAGTGGTCTTGTATGTCTTCCATTTTCTGATGATTGCTCCCACAGTTGATTTTTTCACACCAAGCTGCTTGCCTATTGTAGATTCACTCTTCCCAGTCTGGTGCAGGTCTACAATTCTTTTCCTGGTGTCCTTCGAAAGCTCTTTGGTCTTGGCCATGGCGGAGTTTGGAGTCTGACTGGTTGAGGCTGTGGACAGGTGTCTTTTATACAGATGATGAGGTCAAACAGGTGCCATTCATACAGGTAACGAGTGGGGGACAGAAAAGCTTCTTACAGAAGACGTTACAGGTCTGTGAGAGCCAGGGATTTTCCTTGTTTGAGGTGACCAAATACTTATTTTCCACCCTGATTTACGAATAAATTCTTTACAAATCCTACCATGTGAATTCATGGATTTTTTTTCACATTCTGTCTCTCACAGTTGAAGTGTACCTCTGGTGCAAATTACTGACCTCTGTCATCATTTTAAGTGGGGGAACTTGCACAATCGGTGGCTGACTAAATACTTTTTTGCCCCACTGTATGTGATGTAACACAAGCTTATAGGAATCATGTTATATACTTGTCCATAGCATTACATTTGAATTCAACAGTTCAATCTTTCAAATAACGGACAGATATTTGTGAAATCATGATACATTTGTGAATGTATTTTAACAATCTAAATATGCTCATGTACAGACAGATACATTTAATAATCATGAAAATGATGTTTTATTACATTACAGTGATTTAACGTTAATTTACATTCAAAATGTGAAATCAGTCTATTTACGTAACTTTAATGATGTTCTAGAAGAACAAAACTGTAAAATGCAGTAAAATACTTTTATATTAGGATTTTCCTACAGTGCAGCCTTTTGGTTGTTAGTTCACATTCATTGGCCGATGCTTTGCATCACGTTATTATGTGTCCCAACATCCAACGGCATGTCACATTGTTTTTATGGCCATACCCTCACCCCAGGTGCAGAGGCCTATTTCTTTGTTGTGAATACTTTGATTATTAATTGCAAGTCCTACCTCTACATTTATTTTTTAAAATATATAATTAGCACAGCGTGCAGTGTTTTATATGCTTTTTTTTAGTTTTTATTCCTATTAATTATATTTTCAATTGTTATCTCTGAATTATTGAATCAGACCTAGATGACATGAAATTTTCAGCAAAATTATAATTCAAATACTCCTTTAATTATTGATTATTCTCATTAATTTTTGATCATTTTATATATTATTCCATAGTATTACATTTGAATGTAACAGATCATTCTCTCACATAACAGACAAATATTTGTGAAATGATGATACATTTCTGAATGTATTTTTACAATCTGAATATTCATATGTACAAAAAAATTTAAAAAACAAAATTGTGTTTTACTATATTTACAGTGATGTTATGTTATTTTACCTTTGACATGTAAAATCACAGTCTACTTATGTAAATTTAATGACATTCTAGTAAGACAGTACAAAACTGTAAAATATACAGTAAGATACTTTAACATTACTATTTTTTGGAACAGTGCATATTAACAGGACGTTGACCCTTTTCTTTCATCCTCTCACTGCTCACTCCAAGATTCAGACTGAGGCTGCTGATTGTGGTTGGCTCTGACTTTAATCACTTAACCTTTGTTAGCTTATTTCGATTATCTATATTCAGCAGGGTGATTGTCATTTAAGTGTCTGATTATGTTAGGAACGTGTTTGATGTTGTGAACTTTGTGTCTTTGTTCCACACAAACACACTAGCATGTGTTTGTGTGTGTTCTTTATTTTCTGTATTTCATGACGACCCCTCTGCATCCTGTGGTGGAGTTTTCCTACATCCTGCAATGAAGAAACAAAAAAAAAGAAAAGTAACAGAAAATTTAATAAGAAGCAAATAATAATATGGAAAACAACATTTCGTAACATTTCTTTGCACTCATGATGAACTTTATTAATTTTGTATTATTCAAATGTTGCATGAAAACACTGGTTTTGTCCATTATAAGCAGGTTAGTTTGCACTAATGTGGAGAATTCCCAGTAAAGCGCTGTGTTGGTCCGGTGCACAGTGACCGCGGTGCTCACGGTCAGATTTAGGTTAGATTCAAATTGAGCACATTCATTAGAATTAGAATTTAGATTTGATTAGTATTTCTGTTAATATCGTTTTATTATTATATTAATAAAGCAAAAGGTTCAATTATCTTTGTAATTTTTCAGTTTTACTTGAGTAAAAACGTTGCTTCAGCACTTCAACTTTTACTGGAGCATTTTTCTACCCTGGTATTTGTTCTTTGACTTGAGTAAAGAAAGTTTTTTGCCACCTGTGAATTTGGTTTGTGTTCATCAGCAACGTGCACAAAATACGTCCTTTCTTATTTAACATAAGGGTCCTACAAATCAAAATGACTCCATTATTTTAATTTTATTGGGCAGGAAATCTTCAGTTCTGACTTTTTTCCCAATAAACAAACTGTAAAACTCAATGAAAGCTCGGCTGTACACGTGTTAAAAATGTTTCAGGTAGAAAGCATTCAGCTTAACATAGAAATAAAACGGTAACCAGGTGTTATTGTGCTAATTCCCTGACAGTTAAAATATTAACGCTTCAAACTGAAAAAATAAAGAATGAACCCAACACATGCTTTTGTTACTTCCACTGAGGACCGACTGTCAAACTACTTTGAAGGATTTTCAGTACTTTGAATTCCACAGATAGCAGACTGTCTACAGGAATAACAAGTGCAATTTTTCACAGCTACCTGTCTCTAACACATTGTCCACTTATCCATCGTCAGGCCTCAAAACTAAAGCATTCAAGTTTCCACCCTGCGCCTGTGACGTCCGGCCAGCCATGACTCATGTAATCCTATCCTCTATAAGACAAGGAAGGGTGCAAATGTTATAAATATTATACATTCGACTGCTTTAATCACAACATCTTCAATCCAAAAAAAGAGAAACTCCACATGACTTGACAAAGACATACTCTGTTAGAGAAGCAGAAAGTCAAGATTCCTAACAATTGTTACAAATTTAAGAAAACCTATTTGTCGATTGACATGTGTCTGGCAGACATAGGTGAGAAAATTGTGGGTGTAATCGGCAATTACTCTAATAACAGTGCTGACATGCACTGGAGGGTAGGCTTTGGGGGCTGTGTGTCAAGCGGTTGGTGAGGGGAGAAGAGCCAGTAAGGTCTGCTGAAAGCCCTGTCAGGGTTTCCAAGTGACGGTTTGTCAACGAAGCACTCCTGTTTCAGACAGCGTCAAGGCTCAGGTGGCTCCAGTGGGCCTTTCTACCTCCACATGCTGTGTCTCAGGTCACGCCTGTCCAGAGTGCTGGCCTTTTTCCACCCTTCCTCCATCTGCAGGACATTCCTTCTTTTCCCTGTGTTTACTAAGCTCTTTAGTCTGCTTACTTTACCACCTGAACTCCCGAGCTATATTATTTTCCTTGAAACATTCCTGAATAAATTTCAAATATGACTACCCGAGGCTTCCATTTAGCTTGTTGGTTACACTTCCTCCATAACACAGCTATGCTGGGTTATATTTAGTTGTGGATAAAGGACTCCAGCCCTTTACTGGAGGAGCAATAACAAAGGAAAAATGAAAGGAAATGTTTGCAAAGGTTCAAAAGCAACACAGACACTGAAAAATGGTGTCTGTGTCTTTTTTTCCCCCGTATGGTAAAATTTGGTGATATTTCCATATGAGATATTTACAGATGCATCAATTTGTATGTACCTCACTGTAGTGAGGCTTCAGCAATCCAACTGTATAGTTGGGATCAGTGGTTTCTCACGTAGGGGTCGTTCCCGCCTCAAGAGGTCATGAGAGATGTCTGATTAATGGGGCGGGAGGAAAGAAAAACCAAGTTCTTGTGTACAAATCTGAGTTTTTTAATGTTTGCTTTTTGAGAGAAATGTTTAGCAGTTTGACCTCTTCTGAGGAATATTAGTTATATTTGAAGTTCAGATTAATGTAGTGGAATAAAACCTCCAATATTTTCTCATGAAACACAGTGGAATAGAAAATGGAATAATAGTCGTTACTTTCAACCAGCAGATGTATTTACTTTTGGGTTTTTTCACCAGAGGTAGTTTGGGAGAAGTTTGCCTTCAGGGTTTACTGAGACACACTTAATACGAGATCCACAGTGATAAAAAAAAGTTCGCAGAACTGGTCTATCTCGAATTTGCCAGATTTCTCTCAGGGCATCTTTTCATGCACTCAAAGGACAAAGCTACTGGGTCACCTGTATATTATAGTTGATGGACTTTTGTTCATGTGGATATTTTTCATGTAGGAACAAGGATCTAACAGGAAGTGTACCACACAGCACAGCCTTTATAGCCTAAGCTACTGTACACTAGATGGATTAAAGCATTGAGACACACCTCTTACTTTTTGAATTCAAGTCTTTCACTGTTATTGCCTCAGAGGTATACAGCACCTAGCTGTACAGTCTGCCTTTACAAGCATTTGTAAAAGAATGAGTCGCTCTCAGTGAAGTTTTTTTTTTCTAGATATCCCACAATCAACTGTAAGTTGTATTATTGGAAAGCGGAAGCATTTAGGAACCACAGTGTCTCACCCAGGAAGTGGCAGAGCACGTAATGTTGCAGAGCGGGGTCCCCGAGTGCCGAGGCGAACAGTCGCCAACACTCTGCTGAATCAATAACCGCAGAGCTACAAACCTCCTCTGGCGTTAACATCAGCACTGTAAACTTTATGGCGTGGGTCTCCACGGTTGAGCAGCTCTAGGTGCAATGTGTAGATGGTCCAGTACTTTTTTTATGTTGTGGAATTTGCAATGCCAGTTTCAGCTAGTGAAAGAAAGGGACTTCCAATGAACAATTTAAAAATAGCCACAGGCACCGAAAAACAACCTTGAAGGAAAAACTGGTTAACTTCAAAACAGGAAATCGTCTTTTTGAGTTTCTGAATCTTTTTGATTTTAGTACAAATAATCATCTTACCTCAAACCTAACACGCTATGCCCTAAAATACACAGAGATTTGTAGAAATCCCCACCCTCATCCATAAACTGACCTTCTGAGTCTATACTCACCTGACTTTGTTAAGCTTAATGCCAAAAAGTCATTTGTGGAAGACAAACTCCCATTATCTGCATTTTCCTTGTGTGTAGGAGGGATATGTCACGTAGACAAGAAGAAAAGAGGAAGACTTTAATGCTGATGAGTCACATCCTGTAGGATTTGGTTGCTGTAAGGTGACAAATGCACTTTGATCTACGTCTGGATTATGTTGATGATGTTTTTCTTTTTTTAAAATGGTAATAAAGTGCACGTTTTGCACTGCACTTGAAGCTGCTATTATTATATTTCATATTTAATCAGGGTCAGTAATGAAGCATAACCATGAAAACATTTAATCAATCTTTGGCTGGAGGAAAAAAGTTTAAGACCGTTCTCATTCGTTGTCTCTTTCTTTCACATAGAATGTAAAAGTTGTGTGAAAACTAAAGCTTGTTAAACTACGTTTTGCTACATTGTAATCTTTTAAAGCATTTTCTCACTTGAACTTCATCTACTGCTAACTTTACGCACACTGAATTCAATCCATGTGAAATGTTGTGAAAGAAACAAAAACTGGAAAAAAAACCTCATTTATTGCTGATACTTGGCACGTGCTAATGGAATCAAACGCTCTCCGCTAATCATATCGTTAAGCACATACATATAAAAACACGACATGCGAGAGCTCTGTTGGCCATTATATGCACTTGACAGCTTAAGCATAACTATTATTATACGGGCATGTACAAAGCAGTCGTTCCAATTAGGACATGTAAATGAAAGGGCCTAATAACCGCCTATGAATAATTCAGATGTAACACTGGTGTCACATTGATTTGCTTATACGAAGAGTTGTGTTAAAAACAGCCTCTTCATTATAAATGACCACTGAATTACTCATTTGTGTCATGGCCTGAAGAGTGATGTGGGTTTCAGCATAGTAAGCGCTCATCAAATTATATTCGGCAGGCCATAGCCTTCAAATTATATTCAGTAGGGCAGAGGCTGAAGTTTATTTACTACCTCACAAGAGAAATATTTGAATATCAAACAAAAAAATCCCCGACTGTATGCTTTCAGGTAGATGCAATGTGCTTTGTTAAACATACAAGCAATCTTTTGAGCTGTGCATACTCATAAGCTCATCCTACTGTGCATGCAGTCATGTCACCTTTGGAAAAATAAGAATAGGTTTGTGGTTGTTTGCCTAGCTTTATGCTCATTGCATTTCATATTGAATTTAACCTGCTGAGTTGGAGCCCATTCAAAAATGCAGTGTGCTGTGCTGCAACTGGAAAGAGGCGATATTGAACCAAGCTAATGTGCATTTCTATTGGCGAACCAATGCACTGTAGAAGTCTCTGACTTGATAACATCATTCTTCTTTCAGTGTTACACAAAAGAATCTGCATGCTTCAAGGTACCCAATCCAAGAAGATCATTCTTTAGAGATGGTGTTAGCCAGGCAGAACCCGACTGGAAAAACGGATGAGTTGTTTAACGCAAAATGATGTCATCACCAAATTCCCCCTGTCACTTTAAAAAAAAAAAGGAGAAATATTCAGCCGCTGCTTATTCTGCTGCCTCACAAAGACGTCTCTCTGTGCTGATGTGTGTGAGCAGTGCCTATGGGAGGGAAGCTGTCAAGCTTTGATTGTGACAGAATTTAAATAACAGTTGTTGCTGACCTAATTATGGTACTTCTGCATTTGAGGTAATGTGCCTGAACCAGTTGAATGATAAATTAGGAGTCTGTGCATTGAAAATCTATCGCGTCTGAAAGCAAACCGAGAACGTTTGTTAACTAGTCTGTGCATTTCAGTTAAAAGCAAAAAACACTTGTTGCACGACAGGGCAATGTGCTTGACTGTGCAACTTTCAAACCGGAAAAAAAGGATGAAATTGGAATAAAAACCAGCAAACACAGTGACCGACATGCAGAAATAAACAAAAACAAATATCAACATCAATTCAGCAAAACAAAGAAGAAAGAGACCAGAGGTGAGAACTGAAGAGAGAGGAATACAATGAGCAGGGGAGCAAGGTTCATCAAAACCTTCCAGCATGAAAGACCCTAACCACTGTATCTCCTCCCTGATAAGACTCAAGAAGCTTATCAGCCAATAGGTAATTTCAATTAAAAGGGGTTTTGCAAGACAAGTGGTTAAATACCTCAGAGGGAACCTGTCACCACAGGAGAGGTGGCAGGCTGCCTTCACTAGACAGTGAAAGAGTAGGAGAGGAAGAGGAACAGAGTGCTGCATGAATGGCTGGACTTGGCCCCGGTAGCGGCACGTGATGAGCGTTATTGCATTAGCTCCTCGCCAATCACATAATGAACTCTCTGTCAGACGAGACAAAAGTCCGGCCACACCCCTGCAGCACAGCAAAAAGCTAGAAGAATGCGATCGGTAGGATTAACAATGAAGGAACCCTGAAGGGAGGCAGAGAGAGGCCTTTTGCCAGGGAGAGATAGGAAGATTCAGGAGCTTAGTGTTGTCAAATGTTTTATTCAGCCATGACCGTGAGTGCTGCCAAACAGATTAGCCTGTTTACCAAAGGTTCTCATTTAAGAGATAAATCTTTAAATGTTGGATTTGGTAGTGGTGGGTTGTGTGGGAGATGGGGAGGGGCAGCATCTATGTCACACTAAGTGGGGGTAGGTGGGCGGGTGGCTCGGGGTGGGGGAAGGACATCTAACACCAGCGAGTAACAAAGCAACTGAGAGGTAGAAATAAAACTTCTCATTAAGCTCCGAGTTGTCTGAATTAATGACAGCTGTAAGGAGACTATGATCAATATGCCTCAGAATATCTCTCTCCCCGGGTAAGATGAGGATCGAGCTATCTTCACACCAAGCAGGTTGAATGGCTGATGTAGATGGTGTGCTGGGATGGGTGGGGTGGGGGTGGTGGTGGTAAAGATTTGACTGTTTTCTTTGTTGTAGCTCAGTGGAATTCTCTCCTCTCTCCTCTCCTTCGCTCTTCACTCCTTTTGTTCTTGTCTATTACAGCGGGGGTGATGAGGCTCCCCTGGGCGTGTTCAGCTACAGAAGCCCAATCTCAGAGGATAATCATCTTCAAGATACATCAACAGGGCAGTTGTAATTTTGAACGACTGGGGAAAAAGAGAAGCAGAAAAACGGCGAAGACAAAGGAAAAGATCAGAAAGGAAAAAACAACACGGGTTAGCTACCGTAGGTAGAATTAAAACACCTTTCCTATATAAAATGTTCCCCGTTTTTTCATCTACATGGCACACTCCCATCACATTTGCTTTCCTCCCTACTGGTTGTGTGCTGAACGCACCCACAGTTTGGCTGTGAAAGCTTCAATTCTCAGTCAACTTGTTAGAAAAGGACCATGCCAAGCATTCCACTCCATTTCCAATTAATGATGCTGCTCTTGGCAGGAAAGTGGTAAATGACTACCAAGAGGGTTGTTTTATTTCCCAAGATGAAGCATACACAGCTTCCGTTTCTCAGTTAAGAATTGATAACTACCTAGATCCTATATGACCCACTTTCTTACTAATGAGAGGTCATCACACACTGGGTTTAAATGTCAAGGGAAAATGCTGTCATTTCTGTTGGGCAGTTCTTTAGTGCTTTATTGACCTTAAGGGACAGGCCAGGTATTCCTGGCAAGTGGCAGGTGTGTGAGTTAGGGACCGAAAAGGACAAACTACTGTAGGGCAACTTTTAATGGAACCAATGGGACCTATGTGTGTTTTTGTGAATGTGAGAATGCTATGGCCCCTCCATGTGCACACACACAAACACACACATTACAATATAAGTGAGCTGGCATTTGGCTAACGATAACACCGTAATAGATTGCAGTGCCGAGGAGCTGCTGACCATTATATTTCAGAATATTCAAGTATCGTCTGTCATTTCTCCACTGACACACGAGAAATGGAGCCAGCTCTATCTGCGTGCGATGTGACAGCTTTCTCTGGAAATCTCATTGGCCACCTGGCTATCTCGTTCAAATCGATAACAACTCAGCCTACCACAGCTGTAGACTGAGCCACGTCCAAAATGGCAGCCATATGTCCTGTAAAAGCAAATAAATAACTTGCTTAAATCTACACCAAACCTGGATGTTATTCAATAAGTCTCGCACAGAACAATATTTTCTGTTCTGAAAGGCTACAGTTGTCAAACTGGCTCTAAGAGTGCTCAAAATTCGAGGTAGTGTACTTACAGAGCTTCAAGTAGGTTCAAATGTGCAAATCTGCGAATTAGCATAGGTCTTGACATGGAATAGTGGGGAGTTGTCATAGAGGATCATGAATATTCAAGCTTGTGACCTAGTTTGAAATGCTAGAGCAGGACAGTGGGGTGCAGGGTAAAAATCCATCTGAACTCAAATGTACCACAGCAATGTGGTAATAGGAATCAATGTGGGAGGGATTTAATCGTAATTACTCAATCAACTGTTGAGCTACCTTCTGCTTTGCAAAAAGAGAGGTTTACTCTCCTCTCACGTCTTTGTGATGCGAGCGCGCCGTAAAAAGCAGGAAGGTAACACGCTTAAAATAAATATTTCGATTCGACAGTCGAGCCACAAGATGCTGAGCCTCTCACGCTGGTACCCCATCACAGATCCCTCCAAGACAAAGTGTGAACACCCTTCCTCTGAATCATGAAGCAACATACTGAAGTACACAAATGAAAAGTGTTTCATTCTTCCCAGACCATAAGTTAATAAAAAATCCACTCTGTTGGCACCAGACTGTCTGACACAAACTCAAATTGATTCATAATTGAGTTTGTATAGATTTTTATCCAGCTTTTGCTGGTTACATTAGGGCTTGACTAGTCTCATTTTGCAGTGGAGTGTAGAGCAAATGCAACCCATGCTCTGGGCTCACTGTGCACCGTGCATTGCAATAACTTGCTCGAATAATAACGGCCTTTGAAGGACAATTTTGCTTCTCTCTACTCACCAGCGTGCAGCCACTGAAAGATGTATTTAGGGTCATCTTTTTCCCCTGACACAAGGCTGTTTTATTCCTATTAAGGTTTACATTTTGCATTTTGTTAAATGGAGCGTGTAATAACATAAGGATTTTTACATCAAATCCAATTCTTGAAAACACAATTTTTATTCCTTTTAAATTAGTGCAGCTGTCAAAAGCACGTTTGCATCAGCAGCTGTGAGGTCACAAATCAAACACGAGATCTGAACACCGTCACGTGACATCCCACATTCGTCCTAAGATGACGATGACGCTGACGATTATGCTGAGCAAAATGAGTGACAGGCTCCGCCCACTGATTGCTTAGCAACTGGGAGAGGACCTCAAAAATGGGAGCACTTCTGATCAGAGCGAGTTCAAACTTGACACTGACACTCAGGTCCCCAGCAATATACCCACCGAGTCTGAAGTAGATCAGATGATGCTGATGAGACAGATGAAGGAAACGCAGACAGACATAAAGAGGCTGCTGGTTTTATCAGTGACATGTTTATTATTGTCTAACACAAAACGTGCTTACAGGTTTAAAGAGCATCCTTTTAGTTCTTTCAGGTTTCGATTTTTAGGTTTTTGCTTTTACTGGATTTGTGGGGTCGGTTCAAACTATAGAGGATACTGGCACAGAAGCTGAGCAACTACTGCTTTGCAGGAAAACATATTTTAACCATTTCCACCTACAAATTTGCAGGATCACCTGCATACAAGTACTTTACCTCGCTTTCCAATAGGGAGCGCACACATCTATGCACTCCTGAACACTGCTGCTCCTTTGATGAAAACAGTCATTTCACTTCACAGAACAAGGGAGCTGCTGGTCTGCCGCTGCCTCCAATGGTTAGTTTGTTTGTGTTATTGTGTAACTTTGGTGTTTAAAGGGTTAGCTTAGAACGTGTTAAAACACCAAAGGCGTCTGGTGGCTTTGAAGAGGGCAATATAATGGCTTCAGTTCCCTTTAGAAAAGAGCCGGTCTGACAGCAAGATAAATATTTTAAGTGCACGCTTGACTGATACAGATAAAATAAATGTTGTTGCTAACAGTCTCCACAGCAATACATTGCTTAGATCTGCGATCTATAGACTGTGACTAAGTGGCTCATACAAACCCACAGTAGGGACCCTGCTACAATCTGTAGCGATAAAGAGATTAATAATAATAAAAATGTCTTTTTTGGTTCTTTTGTACCTCCATCTGCTAAATTTCCCTTTCTCCCACCTTCTCCTCGAAGACCTCCTCCAGTGTTGTTATAGATTGCAAGAGGCAAGGCTGTTCCTGGTGCCACTAGCTTCTTTGATAATTCAGGATCTCTAGTGCCTGGATTACAAGCCCATTGACTAAGCAACACCACTCATTAAAGAAGTCTTACACAGATAAACCAAACAAAAGTAACCAAAGACACACTGAGATCCCTGAAATTGCCCACTGCAACCACACTTGCCTTTGTTGAAGTCTTACTTGTAGTGAGTGCTTTGTGATTAAGAAAGAGGCAGGCCATTCATCAGACACTGCTGTCCATTCAGTCCTCAGTGGGGCCTGTCATATAGGTCTCTATCCAGCCCTGCGACATGGTCAATCTTCAGCCAGACAGCCACCTCCCACTGCGATAAAAAAAGACTAAGTTTGGGATTTATGGCCGATCTGCCACAGGCCTCAACATCTCCTTAGGGAGGACATAAAACACTGAGGAAAACAGAATGTAAGCAGTAACACACACATTTGTCTTTTATGGCTCGATGTACTGATAATGATGTTTGAGTTTCCATTATGTTCCAATGAAAGGTGAGAGAAATCAAGCCCGGTACCTTGATCTCCTGACCCACGGCGGTAAAAGTTCACGTCTGTAATGTAAACCTTTCCCACCGGTTCCGATGGGATTAGGCACCAAGGTGCTCATTACGTGCGCCTGCTGAACAATATCATGATAATAAAAAGCATGCCCCGAATCTCGCTTATACAGTGAGGTTGTTTTTCTCATAAGGAGGGACCCAAGGTGGCTCAAAGCAGCTCTTCGGTTGTAAAAGGAAAGTCAGCTACCATCACTTACCCATCCTTTGTATAATATGTCTTTGAAGGATCATGTGCATATTTAAATAAGGGTATATGTGGTGTGCATTGACAGTGCTTCATTAAAAGACTGAAATATTCCCATTTCATTTGGCAGAATCCCCAGTGCCGTATTTATTGGTTGTCCCTGGCAATACCGTGGAACATTAATAAAGCACACCAATATTATTCAGCTTGGGGGATAATTAGGCACCCCATCCAAGAAGATGGTATATGGCACATAAATTCTATTAATAAGCCATATATTGGTTTAAGATCTAGAGGTCCTGGATCTAAACTTGTCATGAGAATAGCAGAACATTATAGCACCTTGGTTCTGCCGGGACAAGGACTAATGGATTTTGTCCTCAATTAAAGCTGAGATAGGTAAACATCCCCCTCCTCGCTGCTTCGTTAGACCGCTACTATTTGTTTATGAAGGAAAATAGACGACTTCTTTAATATTAATTAAACTTTGCAACGTTTAGCTAGATTTTCTTGAACTGCAACTAAATGCAAATAAGTCACAGATAGAAAATTCTTGGTGTGATTTGGTTAAATTTAAGAAAAGAAGGGTGCTTTTACTGACACTTTTCCCTCACAGATATCTGCCTGTTTTGCACCTTTTCAGTTATTTGCTGCTCTGCCTGCATGTCCACCACGAACCTCACCATCCACTTCTCACATAAAAATGCATAAACTCTAAATATTAATGTATGGATATAAATCACGACAAAACGTACATTTCCATAATACCCTCGGGCTAAACGCACAAATCATAATTTGTGACATTTTCACGTCAGTTAATTTAGCTGTGATTTATCCAAAGAAATACATGAACAACTTTACATTCATGTTTCCAGTTAATGAAAAGTATCTCTTAGAATAACTGCTCAATGATGCACTTGTTTCTTTTTACTAATTGTTTTCGGACAAAAATAAATAAAAAATAAACAAATCCATACATACATGAAAATACAGAAAAAACACACCTCAAGTTTTAAGCATCACAAGTTTCATGAAATTCAAAATGTTTATTCTCAACATGTGTGTTTAAACGTGAAATTTTAGGGTGACAGCAAAGCTCATTTTTGGGCTGGTTCCATTGTTTGATCACGTGAAGATGAATGAATGAATGAATGAACGAATGAATGAATGAACGAATGAATAAATGAATGAATGAATGAATGAATGAATGAACGAATGAATGAACGAATGAACAAACGAATGAATGAATGAATGAATGAATGAATGAAAGAACGAATGAATAAATGAATGAATGAACAAACGAATGAACGAATGAATGAATGAACAAACGAATGAACGAATGAATAAATGAATGAATGAATGAATGAATGAACGAATGAATGAATGAATGAACAAACAAATGAATGAATGAATGAATGAACGAACGAATGAATAAATGAACGAATAAACAAACGAATGAATGAATGAATGAACGAATGAACGAATGAATGAACGAATGAACGAATGAATGAATGAACAAACGAATGAATGAATGAATGAACGAACGAATGAATAAATGAATGAATGAACAAACGAATGAACGAATGAATGAATGAATGAATGAACAAACGAATGAATAAATGAACGAACGAATGAATAAATGAATGAATGAACAAACGAATGAACGAACGAATGAATAAATGAATGAACGAATGAATGCATGAATGAACGAATAAATGAATGAATGAACGAATGAACGAATGAATGCATGAATGAATGAATGAACGAATGAATGAACGAATAAATGAATGAATGAATGAACGAATGAATAAATGAATGAATGAACAAACGAATGAACGAATGAATGAATGAATGAATGAACAAACGAATGAATAAATGAACGAACGAATGAATAAATGAATGAATGAACAAACGAATGAACGAATGAATGAATGAATGAATGAACAAACGAATGAATAAATGAACGAACGAATGAATAAATGAATGAATGAACAAACGAATGAACGAATGAATGAATGAATGAATGAACAAACGAATGAATAAATGAACGAACGAATGAATAAATGAACAAACGAATGAACGAACGAATGAATAAATGAATGAACGAATGAATGCATGAATGAACGAATAAATGAATGAATGAACGAATGAACGAATGAATGCATGAATGAATGAATGAACGAATGAATGAACGAATGAATGCATGAATGAACGAATAAATGAACGAATGAATGAATGAACGAATGAATGAACGAATAAATGAATGAATGAACGAATGAATGCATGAATGCATGAATGAACGAATGAATGCATGAATGAACGAATGAACGAATGAATGAATGAATGAATGACGTTTACCCCTGCAGTACAGACTATCTAAACCTCTTATTGCTTATTGAGGATGGCAGTCGAGCTGGAGCAGAGACACGCCCATGCAAGATCACACAATCCGAGTCAATGTCCGTTCTTTATTTGACCATTTGTGTTATGTTGCTTATTTGCTATGCAGACATTTGCATGTATTGTGTGGCTGTGATTGACTTTCTAAACATCGCTCCCTGGACCAATAATCCTCCAATCTGCAGCCTACACAGAACCAAACTAATCATAGTGGCAAACAGTACTGCTTTACTCACACTGTTGCTTATAAACAGGAGCTGCCCACAAATTGTTAAGCAAACACTGTGCTGATTTTCTGAATGCCTCAACTGCCTCCTCAGAGGAAACTGCTGCCACTTCCAGGAAAAATTCAAAAAAGTCTATTGATTAGTGGTCACTGGTTGAAAATAAGTGGGAATTAAAATGAGATGTACTTTGCTAGATTGAGGGTGTAAACCAAGCGAGTAGTTCAGGTCTTCAAAATGCATCCATGTGAAATACAGCCTTCACCTTAATCTATCTAACACATTTTGATCATTTCATTATTTATATCGTGGGACATACACATGTATGTTTTACAGCTTTTGTATTTTTCTATTATCCGTGTCATTATTTTCTCCAGCTAATTCCTGGTAAATGGAAAAACACGTCATTCATGCTGCTCCGTCTATGGCGTTGATCTGTTTATAGCAGATCTGATTATGTCACAAATAACAGCCTCTCATCACTGAAGGCGAGATGAGTGCACAGTAGCACATGTGCAGACTGGATCACCTCTGGAGAGCGAGCGGAGTTTCAAAAGTAACAGATATCACTGAAGATGCAGCAAACACCACAACACAGCAGCAGGTCTGCTTTCACGAGCACGATCATGCTCAGTTTTCCAGTTTCCCTGAAAACAAATGCAGGAATAAATAGATAAATATAAGAGATCATTTATTTGGTGACAGGATAAAGAAAAGGTATATTAAAAGGAAAGTTGGGCCTGAGCCCGTCTGTTATTCTAAACTTTGACAAGAAGACTTTATTTATTTTGTATAATTAGCAACATTTACTGTGAAAGATCTAATTTAGTTAATTCTAACTAATTTCCACGCTGTCGGATGAATACACTTTCATTCACTGAGATCTATAAAAATCAAATATGAATGATCATTCTTTAACTTTACAGTATTTGCTGGATGGATCTTGGATGCATGCGATTTGCATGATTCAACTGCAGACATCACATCCAATTATTAACATTACATCTGTTTCTACTACTGTTTCACACTTTATTAAGTAACACTGACTTTATTATAATGGGTTCAAAGAGAAAGTTTATTTTATATACTTGTCAGGTCCACCTAATCCTAAATAGCTAGGAGAAATTCCAAATGCATCCCAAACACGAGCTCGGGTCTCAGGAGGTTCAATTGATTAACAACAATCGAGTGATATGTTCCGCATACTGATAATCCTGTCAGAGAGTGAATGATATGCTTTATCTATGACCAAGTTGTACTTTAGAAAGCTATTCACATCTTGTCGGCTTGTTAGCCACAAACTGGCACATATCAGGGCAGAAATTACAAGTATGGAAGCAAAACTCATCCTTTTTGTGTCAGATTGAGAGATGATATATGCTGACTTATGTCATCTGATTAACTGCTCTTCATTGTATATGTGAAAACACTGCTGGTGTGTATTCAGGTTTGGTGTAATGCTCGGGTATCTGAGAGAGCAGCACATCTATTTAAATGTTTACTCTGGTTGCATTTAATGTGTAGGAATTTTATCCATTAAAATTCAAAATTCGGTGCCTCATTGCAGAGCACAGATTCTTTTAGCTATATTTGGTACAGTATATCGATTGCATTTTGCTCTTGCTAGATAAATAAAATAAAAAGTCGACTTTTCTTTCTGTATTCTGCACTTTATGTTGTAGTGCATCCATTTATTTACGACTTTTAGAAATCTACACGCAGGATTTGAGCAAATACACGAGGGGAATCTGGGGGGATTAGGCTGACAGTTTGTTTTATGAAAGACTGTCTACAGTGACAGCGACAGCTCCCTGCAACAGCAGAGAGCCCTGTTGCACTGTCCTTCACTGAAGCCTTTTATATTATGCAGCGTTCCCAATAATCACAGCTTTTGATCCCTGTTTGAAAAGAATGGATCTAAGTGAGAGATGGGCTCTTTGAAACTATACGGTGAATGAGGCGCTCACATAACATTCCTAAAATTACTGCAATGAAGTTCACAATGACTGGATTTGCTTACTCCATCCACCTAAGCCCACCACCAGACAGCTGAGTCATGCATGGCTGCCAAATGGGTTACTATCAGCAACAGTGAAGTGGCAGGACCCACTTAAACACAGGCTGAGCCAAGAAACCGATCTCCTGTGAGAAGAATGCCTGGCTGTCTTCCCGTGTCATGTAGTGGTGCTGATGGGCTGATAAAGGTTTTGCCAACTTGATTTTTCGCTTCCTGTGACACTCATGATCAGTCAAAGGTCCCGGAGATGCCGTTTTTCCCCCAGTGTGGACCCAAAGGATCTAAAGGGTAATTGTGACAAGCTGCTGACCCCCGAGCTCGGGTCAAATTTCTTCAGAAAACAAACTATCCAGTGAGGAATCAAAACTATTTCGGCTCCTTAACACTATCTAAGGACTCGTTCCCATAAGACTTATTTTCTTAACCGCTTCCTCAGTCAGATAAATGGCACACATATGTAAACTGTGATGGGTCTTACTGACAGCCAGTGATATGGCAGGATGTGCTCCTTGGAGATTTGTTTGCTGATCTTCATGTTGTTAAGACGTTTTTCATACTATTGGGAGACAGTTACTGCTCTAAATGAGAATTTTAACTACGGCTTTATAGCAATGTCAAGCTCAAACGGGTCCTATCAAATCAGGAAATGAGGAGGTAAATGAGAGATCATTTACTGCAAAACTATTTCCGCAGTCGTGCAGTAGATGAAGAATACAGGCATATTTGGCAGCGAGCAAACTGCTTTCCTTAAACAGTTAAGAATAATGATGGTCACCGATGGATTTAACAGCAGAGTGCCCTCTGACACTAACTACACAAATACATTCTTACCAAACGCATCAAGTTAACAGATGATTTCCCGTGGAACTGTTTGTTTATGGCTCTAATTTATCTGAGATATGTCAACAGCTAGTTTCTCATGTCTGCAGCGTTGTATATTTAAACTTTTTCACACCTTTGATTAATATGAGTGATGAGTGCAATGCGAAGCTTTAATATATGCAGTCTTTATTTCAGATGTCAAAACACACAGATTTCCACAGTGCATGTGGAACAGAAGATGGACTGAAAATTTATATATATATCTATAGGAAAAAAAACTTTTTCCAGCATAATGAGTTGTTTGCACCGTAGTTAGTGTTTGTTTTAGTCAGTCGTTCTGCTCGTCACTTAAACGTAACCTTCCCACTCTCATTTTAAAGTTGATTTCCACAAAATATTCTCACGATGGAACTGCAGCGATGACCTGGCCTGCTGGTTGGCACAGAAGGGGTGAAAGCAATTTTACACTTGTCCCACAGTCTTGTCTTTTATTTAAAAAAATTTCTTCTTGTTATTATTATTATTGCTCCATTCATTTGAAAAAAGCACACAGTGTTGATTGTGCCACAGATCGTGCATCTTAAGGTAGTTCCATTTTCAGGGAGTTCGTGTAAAATGACGTGCTAATGGGAGGATAGCATGATGATGATTTCCACAGCATGTCTTTATCCTGTCTTCCTTCTCTCACCCCAACCAATCACAGCAGATGGCCCCGCCCCTCCCTGAGCCTGGTTCTGCTGGAGGTTTCTTCCTGTTAAAAGGGAGTTTTTCCTTCCCACTGTTGCCAAAGTGCTTGCTCATAGGGGGTCATATGATTGTTGGGTTTTTCTCTGTATCTATGAAGCGCCTTGAGGCGACTTTTGTTGTGATTTGGCGCTATATAAATAAAATTGAATTGAATTGAATTGAATTGAATTGAATGATGGGCATAGCCAGTGTGATGTAATCCAAGTTTATTTCTATAGCAGATTTAAACAGACCAAATGAATTTAATAATTAATAAAGTCTTTTTGGGGACTGCACCACACAGCAGGCTGCATTATTTGTCACCAGCACGTGTAACCAGATGTCCCTCTTTATGCAGGACTGCACAACATTTTTATCCCTCGCCCCGCCGTCCTGCATGTTGACACAGTGCTCTACATTTTGATTGGCTCTGCAAGACAAAGACTTTTCTGAAGTTTGCATTTTATTTAATACATGTGAAGTGAATGCTTTTTTATCCCATAAGTCACAAGATTTTGTTGAACATGATGATAACTACCACAAAGGGTGGCCTTATTTTTCAATTTCACACGGGAGAAAATATGGTGACACAGATAAGTGATCGGATATAGCTCAAGGAAGAGCACACATATATAAAGACTATCACATGAGACCATTAGCACAAACTTCAGCTTCTTTTTAATTCCTACAATATTCACTTAGCAGTGAATAATGCCTGCTAAGTGATTGCTAATTAATCCCACTTAGTCCCATGGAAATATTGCCCCACATTTAGTTTGTGTGGACTTGGTCCCCCTACCCACAGCACAAAGAGGTCCAGTTCAGTGACTCCATTTAGCAAAGGTGAGGTCTAGCAGACACTAATCAGCTACACATCTATTAATCAATGCAGGGTAAACCCTAACGTCACTGTCCAGATGGACGAGTAAGTCCTCCTGAGTTTTTACGAAGCAAAAATGATTCACATAGATAGAAACCGTTTTTGCACACAAGCTTAATGCAGTGACGTTGGGCACATTATAAGCTAACAACATTCTGCCCACATGTACATGTGCTTTTTTCATGCATTTTCTACACATAAATGAAATTTTAGGTCACTGAAAACAGAGCTCCTGAAAGCCTCATTGCAGAATTAAGACCTTCCTTTTCATTTGGAAAAGAAAAACAAAGATTTTGTGTACCTTTATTCTCCTTTATTCTTTTTTTGACATGAGGCTGTTGATTATTGTGTGCATTCGGCATTTTTCTGCAATAGGCAAGGCAAGTTTATTTGTATAGCACAATTCAACAACAAGGTGATTCAAAGTGCTTTACAGATATATTAGAAACAAAAACAATGATTTAAAATTGATTAAAACAAGCAAACTAACTAACTAACAAATAAATAAATAAACAAAAACAAAACTATATAAAATCAAAAATCAAAACAGATAAAATCAATATCAGATATAAACAAAATATTATTGCTGTTAATCTTACTATTTGGAAGTTTTACACAATTACATGTACACAAACAGCTACTGGGGTAACATTTCCCCCCTTTTCTGATTGGCTAATCTTTCAGTAAAGTTAGGTTTATATCACCACCTGTTACTTTACTCTTGACAGTATGGCCAGATACTTTTCAAAAATGATGCTCATGTGGATGTGGCTCTGTAAAAAAAAAAAAGCCCATCTATCCATCCATCCATCCATCCATCCATCCATCCAACCATCCAACCATCCATCCATCCAACCAACCATCCATCCATTCATCCATCCATCCATCCATCCATCCAACCAATTCAGGGTTGCAGTTAAGCTGGAGCCTATCCCAGCTATCATAGTGCAGGAGGCATGGTACACCCTGGGCACATCGCCAGTCTCAGGGCTGGCAAAACCCTTCTTTAAAAAATGCCTGTGTATGTGTGGACACACAGAGGTTGTTGCTAGGTTAAAGCCCACAATAACTCATTACACCATAACCATGTGTAACTAGTTACCTAGCCATGCAACCTGCAAGAAGGTGTAGTTTGTTATGTCCACCTTGAATTAAGTCTGTATTATATTAGGTATAAATGCCAAACACAAAGCTTCTGACCTCCTTTCACTGATGAATAGCACTACAGGGCTGCACGCTCTCTCTCAGTGTTCTGGTGTTATGATTGTGAGTGTGGTGTAATTTAAATATTAAATTTGTTTCAGTAATGTTTCCAATTCCTTTTGTATACAACATGTCATAAAAGAATTCCTCAAGCTGGACGCAGGCTATGAGAGTTATGTGCAGCTGAGGTAACCTTTTTTTATATTTTGTGTATTTGTGCGGGTGACTAATTGCGGCAGATGGTAAAAAACATCTTTCCACTGCTGCAGTGGTGTCACGACGGCTTCGAAGGTCTTGGTTTATTTACAGTTTCTCTGTTTTCCTCTGTGCATTTTGATTTTTTTACAGTACCAATGCTACCTTCTTTTATTTTAATCTTTGGATTTGTAGTTGTTTTATTGTCAGCTGCGTATTTTTAACAACACCTTGCGTTTGTCATGCCTCTCTTTTAAGTGTCTTGGTTTTCTTTGTGGTTGCACTGATTCAATAAACAGAATCATTAACAAATTCGTTTAATTTGCTTTATTTACATATTGCCAAATCACAACAATCGTCACCTCAAGTCGCTTTATATTTTAAGGTAGAGGCGTTAAGACCCCCTATGAGCAAATTCTTTGGCGACAGTGGGAAGCAAAAACTCCCTTTTAACAGGAAGGAATCTAGCAGAACCAGGCTCAGGGAGGGGCGGGGCCATCTGCTGAGAGCTAGATGATAATAATAGATAATAATAATAGTGACGATTGCTGCAGTTTTTTTAAATTGTTCTTGTTATTCTGAAGGTATTTTAGATAAAGTGATGCTTTGAATGTTTATGTGAATGTTTGTTGGACCAGGTTTCTGATTTGCCTGCGCTAATGAAAAACTACAGATACACTCTGGTCTCGTCATTAACATAAAACATTTTTAAGATCATGCAGGCTCATTTCCTCGTCCAGTTATATAATACAGCACAGTCACCATAGACCTAATTATGATATGTATTGTGTGTATAGGAGTGTAGTTGGATGGACGTTCACACGCACAGGCAGAAAACTAACAGGAACGTCCCGTCTGAATCGAAGCTTGCTCAGGTGCCCAGTTGCTCCAGTGCATCACACTCTTGGGTCTTATCGTCGTTATTTTGTAGATTATTTTGAATGCGGTTAATCGTTAAAGTCTTTGAAGGATTACTGAATAATTCACAGACAGGCCTGCATAAATGTAACAACACAACAAATTTTAAAGTCACAGTAAAATAATAACTAGTGGAACAGAAGATGTGGGTGAGAAATACAGTTGTTATAAATACAATGTTATGAATGTACAAAACAACATTTTAAAAAACTCATCAAGTGACTTGTAAAGTCGAATCATTTGCAATCTTCCAACTCTGTAGTTCCTCTCAGAGGTTTTTGGAGGAAGCTCGAGCTCTTCTTTGCCTTTTTACGCAACCTAATCACCTTAATACTTTCCTCGCAGCAGCAGCCTGACGGAGCGAAGATGAGCTGATGAAAGTAATAAAGTTGAGTCCAATTTTCAATCAGAAGTAAGTGGACACAGAATCTGTGCTGAACGATTCTTGCCATGAATTTATTTACCCTAAAAAATGAGGACATGTTATAGAGAATTATCTTCATTAACAAGAGCAGCAAAGTATCCAACATACAACAGATGATCGGAGCGTACGGTGCAGTTCTCAGACACACCATATAAGTACACATCTGAAGCAGATCTTTCAAGATGTTTATAAATGTACGGGCAAATTGCTTTACATAAATTAATATCAAGATGTACATAAAATAAACAACGCAGACCTTCAAATTCTGAATTATTCTGGAACAAAAATACAGTGAAACACAACTACACTGAAAACGATCAAATATTTAATCCAAGAAGGCAGAGCAAAATGAAATGTGATGAAAAATGAACATGTAGTACACCGCGGTGTTCTTGGATTTACTGCTTGTTAAAGCTTCCACTGAGGATTAGATCTTTTCTTTTTTTAAAGATGGTTGTTTGTACATTTTCTAAAAGTTGAGTCAGCGCAAACACAAAGCAATTCTCCTAAACATTTGAAGCAGAACAGATGGGCCTCAATCCAAAGGTCATGTTGTCATATCACAAATGGACTTATGATGCAGACATATGTGGCAGCTCTTTAAAGCTTATGAGTCATGTTGTCTGGGGCGGCAGCTAAACGCTAGCCTTGCTTGTAATCCAGAGTGCTCAGCCTCCTTTGGGAGAAACTGCAAACAGTACCTTGTCAGAGCACATAAGCAGTAACCTCAGCCACACACAGAGCTTGTTAACTGTAATCTAAAGGAAACGTATTCATACAATATGTGATTTAGAAAGAGAATTTATGCCGAGTGAAATCTATTCTTATGCTGAGCCACGTTTGTAAAGCTAACACACTTACACATTCAATATTCTTAAAGGAAAATTCCTGAGTAGGTCCAGAGATTAAAGTTAATATTCTGTGCTTAGTTTTCATGTTTGATTAGTATTTACTAACTTTAACCTCAATAAGGAACGTTTAACACCCAGTATCAAAATGATCAAATACTGACTCATGTGAACTAATATTTCTGGCGGGGCGGGGCGGGGCGCTTTCCTGTATTCACCACAAGTAGCTGTCACTTTTCCATATGTTATATATATGTTCTGCATGTAAAATCCACAAAGTGCCACAGAAGCTCTCTCTATAAAATGCACCGACTCCCAACACGAGCCTCTTTGGGCCCAACCTCCTTCCGAGCATCTAAAATTCAGGGTTTAATCATAGTCTACAAATATCCTTAATCCCTTCCACAAGATCATTCTATAATCTGCAAAAGAAGGACAAAAAGTCTACTTCAAGATGAATTCAGTTGTAATCCTAGCATATTGTGATGTATTAGGACATAGCATCAGACAAAATATTCCTCCCTTATTATGTAAAGCCCCCCTCTTCCCTTCTTATCAATAACACAAAGCACCGTTAGAGTAAATATAACCCAAAGCCACTTTTTGGGTTTTTTGATTTTAATGAATGAGCTCCACCCTGAACGTTTCCTTACACGTGGCCTCCTACGCTTCCTTTTCCATGTAACGGTTGCACCTGTTTTTAGGCAGGCATTAACAAATCCCATAATTTGTGCATAAGCACAGAATCTCAGTGCGCTCTGCGCAGCTGCTGCTGTAAAATATCAGCATTAGCCTGGATTTCACTGGGGAAGCCACAGGGTTTAGTACCACTGTCACTTTATAGCAGAGAGGTTCACATATTTGTCCCCGTGTCTGTGCATATTTCCTCCAGGTGCTCCAGTTTCTCCCCACAGTCCAAAGACATGCAGCTCAGGTTAACTGGAGACAATAAACTGCCTGTAGCACAAATGTGCATCTGTCTACTGCAGGGTAGCACAGTGATGGAGTGGCAGGTGCTTTTCTCCTTTCATCCAGGGACAGGCTTCAGCCTTTCCACAAAATAGGAATTAGGTCCATGGTGGATGACTTTCAACAGCAAGTATTGTTTGACACATGCTGGTATAATGGTGTCACGTTTAGTAAGAATTGGGCTCAGGACAGAACCTTTGCATGTTGTACTTTGTGTTTTTAATGTGGACACAAAAAACGATAAAGATAAATGTTTAATGAGTTGAATAAATTAAAGGTTTGGTTAGAACTGCAATAAGTTAGTTAATTAACCAATTCGCACTACAACCTGGTTTGCCTCTTACCTGTAATTATTTTTATTTAATTTAATAACTGTACAGTACTCTCTGTCTATAGTAACCATTGTCCTTGATGTAAATATGTAAGAAAAATTGTGTATGTTTCTGTTCCATGTCCTGTGTACTCTTTGTTTGTATATTTGTCTTTTTGGCTGCTGTTACAACCAAATTTCCCCTTGTGGGACAATTAAAGGATTATTATATTCTATTCTATTCTATTCTAGAATCCTTGCTGCTATATTCTGAAGTAAAAGATCTGCTCATGTTGTGTAGCTACAAATGTTTTTTAAAGCATGCTTGTAGGAAACAAAGCACACAACACAAACAACACAAAGAAGAAAATATCTCCCTGCTTGTAATTGGACTGTTTTGGAAACTTTCTGCTCCCAAGAGTAATGTCGATTTGATTTCAAACAATTTTTTGAGCACCCTGGATTCATGTTTTTCATAATAACGGATAGTATGTGTATTCCTCGTGTACATGTTTCAAACTATTTGGTTTGTTAATTTATGCTGATTAACTGATTCCTCGGTAATTATGCTCAAGTAATTACAACATAAATCTTTTGTGTGTGAATTCCCTGCACAAAACCTCAAGCGCAGATTCAGTGACAAAGATGACACATTAAAAAAACAGATGAATAATGTTTCATTTTGAGCAGTGCGTGCAAATCAGAAATGTTTGTGGGCAACAGAAACACGAGGGGTTGAAAAAAGGCCTCAGCCTCGCTTGAACCGTCTATGATGAGGAGCTCAGATGGTCATTTTTAGAGCAAGGATAAAGGGTCCCGCTGGGGGTCTGAGTGCACAAGAACCCATCTGCAGGTCTATTGGAAAAAAAAAAGGCAAAAAAGAGTCTGCAGAGGTGGGCTCATCTACATTCCCCTGACACTGTGCAGGAGCCCTGGAGGACTGGCCAGGACATAGGAAGTCATAAATGATTTTCTTACCACCGCAGGTCCTTACTGTTTCAAGAAAATGACCAGAACGTATGAGATAAAAAGGAAACGTGTTTTGAAGCCCCAAGAGTCAGGAGAACGTGCACGACAATGGAGAGCACAAAGAAGCAAGAAGTTATAAGTGCAATTATTGGAGTTCTTATTATTCTTTCTCAGTGTCTGAAAGCTTATGTTAACCATGAAGCTGTGCAGTTCTCTATTGAAAAATTACCAAACTGCTTTTTGTAATTTTGGTGTTAATTATTAACCCAGGTCATCAACCTATTACTTTGCAAGGTATTGACAAAGCCTGCTGTGCGCCCCCTCCTCCTTCTATCCCAACAAACCCAAATTGAAGAATCATTGAACAAACTTTTTCATGTAATCATGTGCATCTTTTATTCATGTAATGATATGCAATAATAGCTAAATCTTTCCGTGTCAGCAGTTCCTGTATGCATGGCCCAAACAGAGTTTCCTGTAACAGAATAGATAAACAGCGTTTGCCAATAAATATCAGAATAAGTGGCTTAATTTAAGACGCTCAAAAATGCACATTTCCCCTTCGTTAAATCCACGGTGCATTTCCACCAACTTAATTACACAGAATCCTGTGCCCTACTTATATCTACACACTATGGTTTCTTCTCACAGGGGGGTCCCAAGCAGGCAGCTGTAATAAATATCAGACTCCCTGTGAAAAACAGCTCACCCAGCTATGAAGGCAGTCGCTCCAAGATGGCTAAGCTGCTCCCAAAACAGTAAAAGCTGTCACGTATGACTTGTGTGTGGTGATGAATCAGCTGGAAACTAAATCAGAACTGCTAAAAAAGAGAAATTCACATCCGCTGTATCATATTCTAATAAACCACATTCCCTACCAGTTGGGGGGGATTACGACTGTCCATTTGTCTGGGCCCGGCCACCACTGTTAGGGAGGAATTCTCTCTTTGTGTCTGCGCCATGCAAAGTTAAAAGCGATGGTGGTGACTGCTGTAAGTCATTTGTCTCTGGTAACACTGGTTTGTAGGAAGCTGGGACCTCAGCTCTAGTGGATGATCCATTATTGCTATCACTTGGCCTTGTTTAATTACATCCATGTATGGGGTCTGGTATCATATTCTTCAAAGCATATCAATCATGGGAAACTTTAACCAAGGTCCAAGTTATTGTGTCATATAATCGGGTGTTTGACAGAATATGTGAAAGAATATTTCAGCAATAACTTAAGAAACAGTATGGTATCTCGACAGCTAATCCATTAATACGGTTTATCGCAGCCGCAGAATATGAAATGAATTCTCGGGCGTTTTCTTGGACTGCGAATGAATAATGAACAGCACATGAATGTAGATGTTCCTTGAAAAGCTTTTGAAGAACATCTACTTTTTCTTCGAGTGTGCGGTTTAATTTTAGCCGCGTGTTGTTTATTAATCACACTTCCTTTCACAGTTATCACAGTTAACGTACAGCATTTATGTAAAAAACTAAAATGCATTGAAGCACCTATAGATAATCCCAAAGACTCACAGAAATTGTTACAGCCATGTATGTTTATTTAGGACAGTAACTTCAAATAGATGCATGTGGATTCATGAGCTTGATAGATTTAAGTGCATTATTAACTTTAACACACACAAACATATTTATATACATAAACCTTGTGATAGATGCAAAGAAAAAATTCTCCTTGTACCTAACAATTAATACTTAATTAGTACATTTTATTTATAGTGATTCTTATTGTGCAATGAACATAAATTCCCTGCTATGCTTTACGTGCACAGAGTGTGGCTTATTACATTGCTAGCTATGTAATTATTTTGCATTTACTCAACTTTGCGCCTTTACATTCATATATATAATATTTACAGGTTAAATGCATTATAATTGACTTTACTGGGATCAGATGACAAGTTCAAAGCGATTCTTCAAACTGAATTTGCCAAACTGTGTTGTACAGCCATTTGTGTTTGTGCTTATTTTGCCCCCTGTAGCCAATCCAGAGACACATAAACAAACTGAAATGAGCTCTGCATGGAGGCTGATACGTCTCGCTATAACCCAACGCTACACAGCAACTTAATGGGTATTTGATAGACTTAATAGACTCATATCTGGTCTGAATTTATGACTAATGTGTTGTAGCTTCATTACTAAGTTTGCTGAAGAAAAGCTGAAACTCGGATCAAACCAAATATTTTTCTGACATGGCAACACTCTGGGGAACAGCCGGCGTGTGATTGTTGGCTTCTCTGCAGTTTACATATTGTAAATCTAAGAAATTCAAGCATCTCCCTCTGTTAACACAGTGTGCAGTTATGTTGGGAGAGTTGTCCTGCAAATGTTTCCTTCTATTCGCGCGGGCCATTTTTCACACGCAACGAGATCCTTGTGTGTTTGCGCAACAGCTCCCTTCTCTACATTCGGCAGCTGCAATCTTAAGTCAATGATTTTTTCTCTTCCTTTCCCCAGTTGATGAATTGAATAGGAAAATCCCTCTATGTTTATCCAGGGAGAATATCTCTCAGAGTGGCAAAAATGCAACAAATCCACAATGAAAAGTAAACCGAACCAATCTTTCCCTAATCTCTGCTTGAGAGTAAAATAAAAACTCGATTTTGAGTCTGCCTCCTAAGTCAATCGCTCCCCGGATGACTAATGTGTTGCTGGGATAGAAGCTTTGCAATGTGCGATGAAATCTCGCAGGGCCTTTGTGGCTCTCGCTTGCTGGACATCCCCATTGAGACAGTAAAGAATAGGTGGTCACAAGGTATGGGCACAATGAAACAGAACTCAGGGACTAGAACAATTGCTTAAGCTGTCAGAGGGTGACAGAAACTGTAATTAATGATATTTTCTATTTTCACGGAAGAGAATGAGCAGCTGACAGAAGCATTATTAATGAGAGCTGCCTTGTTGAAGGGAATAATGGCAGTTTATTAGAAGCAAGACAGATTTAACGGATCTCTCTCAAACAAAGGGTTTAGACACATTGAAAAATGGAGACAATCTGCCTTAAAGATCTAATGGGAGAAAATGTTCAATACAACAGAAATGTCTGTATTGTGATCATATTCTTTTCCCCCTCGAAACCATCTGTTAGGCACGTCAAGAAGAATTCATTTTTGTTTTTTTCCCTCGATTTTAAAAGAAGTCGCTTATAGCAAAGTCTAACAAAAGTATTTTATTTTTACTATCCCTGCAATTAATCTACAGAAACAATAGCTTGACAGGTACATAGATGGATATTCTTAGCGTTAAATGCAAAACTATAGCTCAATCTCGAGTGAAACTGTCACCTATTAAATCAGAATTATGCTGTTAGAGCGGTTTCCAGTCTATATCGAGGATTTCCAACATGATTTAGTATCAACAACTTTGTAAAAGTATCCTGCAGGATTTATACATGTGACACAAAGGTATTGCACTTTTGGGAGATTCATTGCGTTCTACTGAATAACATTAGCTTTCTGTTTTTTCTATTTAGACAGATGTTGTTTAATAGACTGACACAAGTAGGGCAATAGTTTCTATTCACCAATCCAACCAATCACTTTGAGAAAGCACGATGATCCCATCATTCCTCACAGTGTCTGGCGGATTTAGGCAAGATATAAGTATTTTTGAAGTAAAGCAGATAATGGCAATATTACCACGGGGGGAAAAAGATTTGTGTAACATATTCTGGCAGTGTTTCAACAGATACTCCACTGCTTCATTCATTTCACTGGACTGAAATATGGCTTCGATGTGATACTACAGGCATATTCCACTGAATAGACGTATTAGATGATTTCCAGAAATGAAATGATATCTCCCCCCCGAACCTATATTCAGTTCGTGTAATTGATTCTCATCCAGCAAGTTTGACTGTATTATGTTTGTTTGAAAAGTTAAAAGAATTCGGCTAATTTCTCCCCAACCAGGCAATACTTAACCAGATTAGAGTGGCCACTTCAAGCTTTGTTGATGCATCCAAGTGAGGCAGGGCAGCCCAGCTGCAAAAGCTGATCAAAAGAGAGAGGGGGAATGTGATATTAGCATCAAGTGCTTCAGCGAGTGACTCAGACAAAAACATTGAAAAAAACATCATTATTAGACACTTCCTTTACCCATGTTTGGAAGTGAATATATCTGTTTGTCAAGCAGCTGTGTGCATCCATACATGGCATTGATTCGTACTTTAACCAGCATTATAAGGCAATTCCTCTTTTCCTTTTTGCAACCCCTTATTGGTAATATGCTAATGACATCCGCTGTGATTAGTGATTTTCTTCTAATCTTTATTCCACGGTGGCCTGAGCAATCACAGAGGTAGAGCTTCGAGATTTCGAGCTGTGAGCTTCTTCTGCCTGCTCTTCCCGTCTGCCCCGACTTGATTTAATCTGAATAATAACTAAAGATTTGGATTCAAAGGCCACAGTGGTGCACCGATGCGCTTTTGCGGGTTCAGGAAACACACTCAGAGGGAGACACTTTTTGGCTGTCTTAACCCAACCTGTTCTGATTAAAAGGTGTTTAAAAGAGGAAATCCTGATGTATTGCTACAATCATGCTTAAAAGGCAATGTGTGGCATTTTAAAAAAATCATTTGGGAAACATTTATTGGACCATCTTTTCATCCTACAGTGTGTCAAAGTATCCTTGGGCAAAATACTGAATGCCGAGCTGCCCAAGGAGTCCGTCAGAGAGTGTGAGTGTTAGATAAAAGGGCTTAGGTACAGATAAAAGCGTTGCACGAGTAATATGGTCAGAGATGGGCAGTAACGCGTTACAAGTAACGCGTTACTGTAATCCGATTACTTTTTTCAAGTAACGAGTAAAGTAAGGGATTACTACTGCAAAAATGGTAATTAGATTACGTTACTTTCCCGTAGGAACGCTGCGTTACTGCGTTATTAAAAACGTGATTTTTTTTGCGAGAATGTCTCATGACAGTGACGTAAGCGAGTGCGACGTTTGTGACAACAGCTGTGTGCAGATCAACAATGGATCATATATCGAGTGCAGAGAGAGTATGAGCGTGCAGCGTTTAAAGCGTGGAAGTACTGACCTTACTTTGAGTTTGATTCCATAAAAAGTGACAAAAACATTAGTGTCCGTTGTGCGTGGGAAGAAAACTTCTTTTTACAGCGAAAAAACCCCTAAACTTCCAAACAAGCACCGAGTAGCTACGACGTAATGGGAAACTCACAGAGAAACTCGCGGATTCTTCCACTGACCGCTGCACACCTGCACCAGGGTAACCCTCCGCCTACCCCACTCCTGCTTTACAGGTGAAAATAGAGCAACAGGACCGCTAGTCTTTGACTTTATTTATTTTCTGCTGTGTTTTACTTGCATCTATTTGAAAGACTGAGTGTAAACACAAAAAAATATTTTATTTTATGTGCTGGAATGTGCAGAAAATAGGTTTAAATGTTAAACAAATTTCTTCCAGTCAGAGAATGTTGCATATAATTAAATTTTTGCTTGATGCATAAAGTTAAAAGATTAAAACTAATAAAACAAGTTTTAAAAAGAGACTTTTCCATTGATTACATTTTGTATGATGGATTATGCAGAAAAAGTAGAATTGGGCTGAAAGATCTATCGCTTTATCACCTATTCAGGTTGTAAATCGTGTTTTTAAAAAGTAACTAAGTAACTAAGTAATTAATTACTTTTGAAAATAAGTAATCAGTAAAGTAACGGGATTACTTTTTTGGGGAAGTAATCAGTAATTAGTTACTGATTACTTTTTTCAAGTAACTTGACCAACACTGAATATGGTGAAGGGGACTTTTAGTAGGATGCACTAGTTAATAGAATAGAATAATCCTTTAATTGTCCAACAAGGGGAAATTTGGTTGTAACAGCAGCCAAAAAGACAAATATACAAACAAACAGTACACAGGACACAGAACAGAAACATACACAATTTTTCTTACATATTTACATTAAGGACAATGGTTACTGTAAACAGAGAGTACTGTAATTTTACACCGAGCGCTAAATAGTAAACAAAAATAAACACTGCCTGGTAAGACATGTAACCACTGTAAACTTTGGTTATTTAAACTCATCTGTACAGAGACATCGTGAACGCAAGAAAAAAAGTCCTGCGGGGATTGTCGGGGCACTCTAAATATTTCTGTGGTCTCACGCTGTTTCAGCCGTTTCAAACCTTGTCCATCAAGGACACAGAAAAAAAGGATTATATGAATTTCCCAGTTAACTCACACCGTTAACCAAAGAGAAAGTCCGTTTAAAGTCCAGCTTAGAACATTTAGGAAGACATCATTACAAAGTTCACTCCTTCCCCAAAGCCAAGTATTGAAATGAGGTCTGTCATTTATTCTAGTAATTGAAATACTTTCAGAAGTTTCTGTTGAAGTCTACCTGTAATAAAGTGTCTTTGAATGGAAAAGACTACAGGGTGCACTTACCGGCGCGCGTTTGCATTGAAATGCACTTGGAAGCCCTCCCTAATTGGCAGCCATCTCATTTGGCTTTGATATTGCACACCATCATCTGCATGAGCAGAACAGGCCATTGTCTGGGGGATGAAGTACAGGTGAGTAACAGGCTAATCGTCAAAGACAGCGCAGGCAATGCCGGGTTCAACACGAAGCCATAAAGTAACTCCAAAGTAGTGTCAATTACAGCTTATATTCATAATAAACTGTTCGTCCCGGCGATGTTTCGACTCAGCTCGGAATGAACTGTGTTATATAAAGTGGTAATGCGGGCAGTAAAATGTGACTTTAGACAGCGAGATCCAAGGACCTTCTAATTAAGAGCGCCATCTTCGAGACATCATGTGGAGTGATCTAATGGCGAGTGGCCATGCATGCTTTTACCTGGAGTGTGCTTTATCTACCAGTGCCTCGCAACGGGACCTTAGACCAACCCGTCTCCTGCTTTAGTGCTGAGGTATGAACTGCACGGGTCCTAGCAGCCATTCAAGGACCATTACAACCTGAGTGAAACGAAGTGTCTATGCCGTGTAGTACAAACAGCATCGCCGGTGTGAGCTATCATAGGTGTATCTCAGCTTTGGATACAGCCATGCTGCTCCAGAAGGTGTGGCGATAGAATTCACACCACCTGCAGGAGTGAAAAAGACCTCCTGCATCGTTTCGTGATAGGGTGAAAAGAAGCATTCGTGCTATTACAGTCATGCAGGTTTCATCCTCTCTTTAGCAGTCAGCTATAACCCATCTCGGAGACGCTAGGTGCTAATTACAAAAGGATGAACTTGGAAAGAGAAAGCAAACAACACAATCCAAGATAAAGGATTAAGACAGGTGCCTAATCTTCTGTTTTGGATGTTTTGAGCTTGTCAGAGCTGCACATCCTCCTACTTGTAGGTTTATACATTTCACTCTGAACCTGTTGCTAAAAGCAGTGATTAATCATTTAACTGTCCCACAGTCATCCTCGGAGCCTCACAGTGTATGAAAAGCATTAAGGAAAGAGTCGCCGCTGGTGGGACGTGACAAAGCAACGGCCCACTGACTTAACTGAAATTAAATGGACAATTTAAAGCGAGCAGAAACAGAGGAGGAGACCGTGGATTGCTATTTTCATATTTTGATATAATTATTTTCAGTCCACTAGAGAATAAAAGCAGAGAAACCTAAATTAACTCCACGGTAAGCCCCTTTTCTATTCACCTTTAACCCCCTTATATTCCATGCTCTAAAATATGTCCATAAACAGCTTTAAATAAGCGCAGATTTATTATTTTCTTTGCAAAGGTTTGTCAGACATTTGCACAACTATGTATTGGTGTGTCATAACTCTACTGAGGGTTGAAAAATGGATTTAGTTAAGTGCAGGAAGTATTATGTTTAGCTCAGGGCAAAGTGTTCTGTTGAGTTATAGCAGCCGATTACCCACAGCTCTGGTCCGAGGACTACATGGGGTATTTGTTTACACCAAAGGAAATGAAACTATTTCCATTTAACTGCCCTGATTATTGGCCTCCTCTGCTTCATTCCTCAATACATGTGAAATGTTTCCTACTGTTACAATGGGTATCTTTGCTCTGACCACAGCAAATAGAGGAAAAAAAACCCCCTCTGAGCGAGGAAATAAAAAAGGTGTGTATTACGTGAAGCATTGCGGACGAATCCTGTTTTCCATTATGTCTTCATAACCGAACGAGTTTTTATGCAGAGGTGCTGATGCAATTAGCTGTTCCCCTCCTCACCGTGTGCCAGATCGTGCTTCGGTTTCAAAGAGTCAAAGAAACACTATCTCGCTCCAATTTCTGGAGACCTGTGCTTAATTTGGCCTCCTTTATCTAACAGAGTTTTTCTTTTTCAAACACCATGTGGTTTGCTTTTGGTCGGATCCAAATAATGGACCACAATGGCGAGCAACCGGGGGCTAAGAGACTGATGTTTTAACTGTGATACATCCACATTTTTATCTCCCACTTTAACAAGTATATCCTTAAGAAACCCCACTGCTGCAGAGACCATTATCTATGTTTCAGTTATGAATAGAAAAATATCAATGCTGGAAGCAGAGAGAAAAATAGAAATAGAAATGTGGCCCTTGGTTTTTGAAAAGAGCCGAGCATTAGGTTGAGCTCCTGCGACGTGCATTGGAAACACGTATTTTAGTTTATCTCCATTGCTTGACAAAAGTACTGACAAAAGCTCCATATCTTGATTTTCCGAGTGCATATACAGTATTTCAGCATAATCCCTACCAGGAGTGAGTGCCGCGCAGAGAGATAGAAAAGGTTGTGGGCAGTGGAAAAAACGATGAGGTTGATCCCTCGTAAGCTGGCCCATGGCCTCAACCCTGCAGCATTTATCAGAGCAGCAACGGTACTGAATCCATCACCAATCGCACAGATAAAAAGACACCCCTGCTGTCCCTGATTCTACTGCCCCCTTGAGGAAACAAAATGACAAAATAATAAATGCATCCAAATGCATCATTACACTCTGCGTTCAAGGTGGTTGTAGGTATCAGTCATTTTTATGAGGCTCTTGTAAAGCACACACTTCAGCTATAAGTGAAATGCTCTTCTCTGCTATTTTGCAACACAGATCATGTGACACAAGTAAAAAGGCAGGCACAGTTTAGTCAAAGAAAACAGACCCTGTGCCTTTAATTTTACACACACGGTGAAGTAAAGGCAGAAGAAATACACCCAGAAATCGGTGTTTAGTTTTTTATTGCTGCGGCCATTGTCTTACAGCTTCGGAACAAATCTGCGGAGCAAATCTACAATCTACTGTCTCCTCAATATTAAATTGTTACCCACCAATTACGCGAAGCACAGATGCTTCATCCAATCGGCAGCTGGTGTGCTGTATATTTCCGTTAATATTTCACATTAGCCTGTAGCGCTACATAATACCAGATGATTGCTTGTCTGTTATGGTATACGATGAGAAGTGTTCGGGGCTGCTAATGTGAGACGTCTCTGTTTACCACTTTGATGGATGGCCTCCCTGATAGGACCTGAGTTACGTTCAGGGGTGTCACAGGAAAAAGATGACAGATGGGCCCAGCTGTTTAAGATATCGACACTTTGACCAGACCATGAAGACATTAATCACAGCATGACTAAGCAGCACGGCGGGAGAACGGGTGACTTCTCTTATTAAGACACAAGTCGTGATGGTGGGAAAACCCTGCATAGCACACCGTTCAGTGATCAGAAGTTATAAATATTACGGCGAAGACGACGCAGAAGCGACCCAAGGAACTTGTAACATGATTAACCGTCACCAGAGATTAGGGGCCAGTAATAAAGATAAACGGGGGGGCTGTTGATGCTGTAATGTGATATCAAGGGATGGCAGCTATCCAAGAAGTCAGTGTCACAATGAAAAAGAGGGCACTAATGGCTCTTTGGGATCTGAAGACTCGCTCGCACCACGTTGTCTCGTTGGTAACACACAACTGGTACGAGTCTCGCCGGAAAAGATGCTGCCATGTTATTTCTGTGTTGTGCCTCTCGATTAAATATTTATCCACCTTGAGAGCATCACCTTGTAGTTTAGTTCAAAGACATTTATCCCTGCTACGGTGATTTCTGATGATCCTCTTTGATACTGACAATTATTTGAGACGATAGTTTCTTATACACGTGATAATTACAAGACAGTGATTGGCTGTGTTTTAGCTTAATATTTAAAGTTTATTTAAACGTAAAAATATTTTTGGGATTATTTTACTGCAGATTGATTACGGCGCAAAACTTCTTCTTCTCCTGTCATAATTGATGTTAATTTCAATGCCTCACAACCTGCACAAGAAAGTGACAGAAAAGACAACAGAAAGTCTGGCTGACAAATTAGACTTGAAATCGTTCATTAACATAATGTCTAGAAGTTCATTAATAACATCGTTTTAAATTATTCATGGTCTTGTTTCACTAGATACAGCATGTTTCCTCCTGCTGAGCTCCACATCTCGATTGGCTAAAAATGGTGTAAAAAAAAACGAGATGTGGGAGAACGAGGGGATGAAAATAAAGGAAAAAAATGAGAGAGAGAGAGATCACAATGCACACAAAGACGGGTCATTATTTCAGCACTGCGGGGAAGACAGTTAGACACTACTTTGTTCTGTTCAATTTGACTCTGTGCGACACAACATGCAACCACAAGCGTAAACCAGCTTATACCTTATTTTTTTTTTTAAAAACTATGCATGTCATAAGTATGACTGTTTGACTACCCACGGAGCTGTGTATTTGCTGCACAGCTTGGTATACTATGGATATCCCACTGTTGTGATCAAATAGTTACTTGGCCAGCATTCGTGAAAATATGGTTTCACACCAGCTGCAGCGCCGTTTCAGACGTTACAAACTTTGAAGCAGCTCCTAGCTGTTTGTGCTAGCCTACTTTGCTCTTCACCTTCTATCTCACAGTGATTTTTACATGAAATGAACATCCTCACTGGTGCACGTTTCCCTTCCCTGAAAAGCACAACCTCCCCCCAAAGTGATCAGTTTGCTCGGATCTTACAAATGCTTCATTCTATAGAGAAGCGCTTTGATGCTACACAACCCAGTGTCATCAAGGACAGCACTGACATAGCAAACAGCAAGAAACACAATGTTTCTTTCCTCTTCCTGAACTGGAATAAAAGGGGATCTCATTTTTCTTACCATAAATATTATCTCTGGTAAGTAATTTTGTGACTACAATTTGATCAGACATGCTTAATATTCTATTGAAACGCCACAGGCTTTGGCAAGCGCCCACTCAACATACCTGTGCAAATGAAAGCCATCTTATATTTGAAATGCTGAATAGTGACGAATGAATGGAAAACATATCTGCATGATTTTTCTCTCAAACGTAGTTTCATACCGGGTGCTTAGCAACATTGCAGCTGAGCAGATAAAGGAGGAGGCGAGAGAAATCCTCGCTGACAGCTGCTTTCTCCAAGCTTCTCCGTGTTGTAAAGATGTACCCTCAGAACTGTATTGAAACAACTGACCCCATTGTTCCCAGTGTAATTAAAGAGACCACAGCTGAAAACGCTGGGCCACATGGCCAAAAGGGGCTTTCCACACTTTTTCAGCATGCTGTCCACTGTAACGTGATGAAGAGCGACGGACAAAAGCTTCTTAAAATCAAAGACTCCATCACATTTTAATTTATGCATATATGACCTTTTGTGTTGATTTCAAATTCTGCTGCATAAAGAAAAAGAGGTTGAAACAATGTCTCAATAAATTTGCACTTGGGACACTAGGCAATTGAAAATGGCCCATTTTTCTAATCATAAGCACTGCATGAGACTACTTGGTTTTTGTGTTTAGATTTGGTTTTAAAAATGCTAAAGCAGATTACTTGTATTTTTCTCTTTTGTCAAGCTTAGGGAAATTTGGAGATTTGAATAAACAGTGAGCAACTCTTGCAACATACAAATTTGTGCTGCCATAAAGGCTCCTTTTCAATTAAACTTCCAATCTCATTTATCATCGTAAAGGCATTTCTCCCTGATTTAACTGATAAATCTCAACAACTGTAACACAGCTGTGTTATGGTGCTGCACAAAAATTCAGTGCCTGCAATCACGTTCCACTCACTCGTCCATGAGCCTCTGTCTGCAGCAGCTGTAAATCGAGTCATTTCACAGTAGCATGAAAAGTTGAAGACAGGCTTAGCAACAATGTCAAGCGAGACGCGGAATCGCATTCATCTGCCACTGTGACTGTTTGATACATATCTGCTCATGCTTTGAAAACAGACACTATATTCCTTCTGCAACCTGAAATACAGAATGTCCTCCTTCTGTTAGCCAGATAATGACCCACTGACTTCAAAACAGTCTGTTCTAATTAAAGTCCTGGTCCAAAGCGACGCTACATTCCAGGGGCAGCAATCTGATGGAGCGCATGAACCAGGCACCATCACAGCAGTCTTTGATCTCCAAGGGATTCATTGGATGTCAATCATGATTTTTGGTGCACAAATTGTGAATGTTTTGTTATTTCCACTAAAGACAAACAGTATGGCATAAATTAGAACGATGCAAATTGTGCATGTGTTTATTTGGAAAATTATAATGAAACACTGAATATTTTGGCTTCACCAGTGGGAAGAATGCTTTATTGCAAAAAGTCACTGATGAGATGATTCACATTGTTTCTGTTCCCATAAGCTTATAATAGTCTTTATTGGAGCTTTTATTGTTCTAGGGCCATGCATGAGGCACCTAATACAAATAACAAGTCTATAATCCAATAGACATGTAATACGTATTGTGAATAATACAAAGACAAATACGAGTTGGAGTGACAGCACTGTGCGTCCTTCCAGCTGTGGCTTAGCTGCAGCTACTGTTAGCATCTATTAGTAGTGTTTCTGGAGCAGGACTGTAGCATCAAAAAGAGGCACTGCACACGTGTCTCTCACATACTGCAGTGGATTTGTCCTCCTGCTACTTTCAGTTTGAGTTTTTTACACTGTTTGCAGGTCACAGAGGTTTGTTCACCACTGGGACAATGGGGAAAACTGGAATAACACCAGTGCCTTCAGTTATCATTGGCTTTCTCTCAAAGTGTGATTGACAGACAAATAACAGATGGGGCATCTTCAAGAAAACAGCAATAGCTTGCGTTACTGTTTTGACTCCAAAGAAGTGTGCTAGCATCGGACTGTTTGAAAGACGTATCACAATTTAGCGACTGTTTTTTTTAACACTGTCGAAAAGAAGTTGACAGGTTTTTAGGATTCAGTTAAGGTTCTGCAAAGAAAGACATTAAAGCACAGGAAGTACAAACAACAAATCTACATACCAAAAGCCCAAAGCACATTTGCCAAAATGTTTGGACTTGGTTTTTGTTTGGGAATGTTTCACATGCCATTTTGCACATTATAAGAAGATTTGATGGAGGATTTGGTCATGAGTGAAAAGGTAATTGCACCATTTTTGGTAAGGATCCGACTTCAACACCACCGCAGACATGGCAGTTTAATTTCAGAATGTTCCAAATTACATTTTGCACATTAAAAGAAAATATGATGGAGAGTTTGGTCATGAGTGAAAACAGGTGCATAGTTTCTTGGATTTGGCTTCACCTCCGATGTGGGAGTTTAAGAAAACTTTACGCTTGGGATTTTAACCGCCATGGTAGTTTCAAGAGTATAATTGCAAAAATCTGATAGCATTTTGCCAACATGATGCTTCTGCAATATAATAAAACGGTGATCAGTCTGACTCGAAATTTGGCACAACTCATCCATGTGCTTTCCCAGGAAGGATAAAAGCAGCAATCAGCTGAGCAGGTGTGCGCTGATAAATATCTGGACCAGATGCTGTTTTCTAAATTTGTCCTGTTTAAATAAAATAATGAATTTAGAGGGCTGTGCTGTTTTGGTAGATGTATGTACTTTGGTTATTAAACTTGAGTTCATCCGCTGCTTTCGAACAACTAAGGTGGTGCTGCTTAAAACCCATTATTGTCGCGCTGTATCTGCAGACACAGTGGTAAAAATGCTCTTTGTAAAGGCTGTTGCATACTCGAGCCCGTCATCTTTCACTTCAAGGCAAGGCTATGAAAACAGCTTCATAAATGAGCAGTTAAGGTTCTTAACAGCTTTACAGCACACGTTAAGATGTTTGCCACATAATTACATACTGCGGTGATTTGAAAATAGTACACGGCAAAATTATAATTTTTATCGCCTGTCCCCTCCATTCCTCAGAGGGTTTGTCATTCCCTTAAAAGAAAAGATACCAAATCCCTCCAGAAGAAAAACAACCGACTGTGAACCATTATGAGACAAAAGTGATGCTTTGACCAGTGCATGAAGCGCCACAAGTTTAGTTCTCCTGTCTTCTGCACACACAGACGTGCTCCTATGCAAACACCAGTTTGAAAACTAAAATCTATATATTCCATAAATTAATGGAAATTATAGAGATGAATGCTTCTGAAATTCTAATGACCATTAAGAGTCCAAGAGGTGCTACTATTTTCTTTTGGGAGGTTTGAATCCCTGAAGCATAAAAAATGAACATAACTGCTTAAATGTGTTTTGTTGATTTTCAATGAATCAACCAGCTGTGCCTCTGTGCCCAACTCACCCCGATGCCAGAAACTGTTACGAGGTGGGCAATACTTCACTGTTCTGTGATTAGCCAATACATCAAAGTTTATAACCTACCACATCAATTTTACTTGGGTAGATAAAAAAAAAGGAAACTGACCAAAGCACATAGTTGCCACGCATTTATCACATCTATTATAAATCAGCTACATTTTCATGTTCACTTATCTTTAGTGAAACATTTTAGTTTTCCAAACCATATATTTCCCGTTCTGTTATAATCAAACCATTCCTGTTTAATCATGGCTTACTTTAAGTAAGAATGCATGGTGGGCCTATGATGTTTGTGTCACCTCCAGCACCAGGTTAAGGACGCAAATCATACCCATCACATTATGGAAAAGTGCTCTGAGCTAGTTTTGATCTTTCGATATTTAGCCAAGGTTATCTTTGGCCAAATGAGACTAAAGTGGAGACGCCACATGTGGAGAAAACCAAATGCAGCATATCAGCACATCTCACAGTGGAGGGCCGATGATTTGGGCTTGTTTTGCACCCACAGGAGCTGCATACTTTGCAGTCATTGATTTAACAGTCAACCATGAACTCCTCTACACCAAAGTATTCTAGAGTCACTGCGAGGCCATCTGTCCGGCAGCTAAAGCTCGGCCGATTCGGGTCATGCAGCTGGACAGTGACCCCAAGCACAGCAGCAAATCTGCAACAGAATAGCTGAAAATAAAGGAATCAAGCAGTTGTAATGCCCCAAAGTCAAACTTTAAATCGGACAGGATGTTGTTTTATTAAATGCATAATCACCAACGTACCTATAGTTACACTTTAAGCCAAGCAATTTTAATAATCTAACCATCCAGTGATCTTCCAAAACCACGATGTGAACAGAATTTAAATTTAAGTTAAACCCTTCACTCTCACCACACCTGTCCATGCGTTTTCATTTATTGTACTCCTCATAAAAAGTTGTATTAAATCTTCGTGTCAAATTTTGTCTGACGCTGACGTTTGCAGGTATTTGAATCAGCCAGAGCTCAAATTTGAAGATGTGCCAGCAAGTGTGAAAAAAACGTTTCTTCCAGCGTTGCTTCACTTTGGAAAAGTCAGTTTCAGCCACCTGACAACCTAAAGTACATTTCTGTACAACAGCACACAGTCAGGCTCTGATATGTGTGTGAAACAGACAGATATGTCTTAATATTAACACTAAGGAAGCCACCTTTACAACATGGACTCCCAGGTGCTAATGAGATCACTTCCTCCTGCCCAAACTCCAAATTATCACCGTGTCACTGCAATTGATTTGAAATAATGTTATCCATAATGTTACAGCAAGGATTGATAATTTCAGTAGGTAATAGACCACTGCTACAACAACCCACACATTTCATTATTTTTAATTAGACCCACCTTTTTAGTCCATTAGCACCAGCTGCTACACCAGTGTGTTCACTTGTTAACATTACCATCCTCAGACTAAAGGCCATCCTGTTTTACAGCATTTTCCAATTCAGGAATAATAGAGAGATTTCAGCCTTTCTCCCCTTCACAGCATACTAGATGGGCTGCCAGTACACCAAGGGACTAATAGAGACACAATTCTGGGCAATTTGCGCTACCCCCTTACCTGAATCTTCGCAACAGGAAACGAAACTATAACTCCCAAGCAACTCCTAAACAGAGAACATTCATTGTCAACACAGTTGGGCTATGAGTCAACCAGGGACTATTTGCTGTAGGCCAGCTCTTGCCATCCAATAAGTGAGCATCGATAGCAAAATCACCTCTGCATTAAACAGTGCAAGGGGATCTGGTGATGTTTTTTTCTTTCTTTATTTTTTCCCACACGGTGAGAAAGTTGCTGAAAGGCTGCAAGAACAGAGCGTACTTTCAGTTAAAGAAAAACGATGGGAAGTACAGACAATTATTGTGAAAATTATGATAGTTTGTGATATAATCACAAAAAAGGAATGGTTCCTTTCAAGCTTTGGACACAAAATCCCACATTTAGGAAATATTTTTGAGTCCAAAGCGTGGACTTTTGAAGCGAAAGCAGGTAGGTGTCACCGTAGCAACCAGAAAAGCATCATTTTTAACAGATTATTCCAAACCATATTTTTTCTAAACTAAACCAAGTAGCTGTTGATGGCGAAACCAAGCCAAGCATTATCATAGAAATACAAAAATCATGTAAACGATGAGTATAAAATATTTGATGTGCATGAACGGGCTTGGGTCTGATGACGTTTTCCTCTCTCTCTTGTCAATACATATTAAAGCAAACTGATGGAAAGGGACATGAAATTCTGTTGGGAATTTTATGCCCAGCAACACAAATCAATAGATTAAAGGTTGAGACTATTTCACAAACTACCCCGAGGCGGGGTTACATACACAGTGGTAGCATGGCCATCAACAGTTACTGATTCCCAAAACATTACAATGATAACGCAGAAAAGCAAAATTCAACTACACAAAAAACTCTGTAACATGCCAGGAGACCTGTGCTATGAAGCAGGGTTTAGGCTTAGTGGGGTAACTTCAGGGTTAACAGCCTATCCTGCTGTGGCGCCGGTTATGTTCGTGAATAGTGATCGACTGATTTGAGTATGACTCAACAGTTCTTTGGAAAATAGCTTCACCGATCCTGGAAGACCTCTTGGGCCGCAGTTGCAGATAGGTGAAGATTTTAAATAAACTTTCCCTGATAACATTCATTGATTTTTTTAAATCATTTTGTCCTTGGCTGACAACATGTTTATTGTTCTATAACCATTAATATGTGACTGTAAGAACACCATCAGGCCTTAATATCAATAGACTCTCTTACCCACGTCTAAACATCAATTTAACCTCCTAAGACCTGAACTCTTCCACGGCATTTTTAATTTCTCTTTCATATTTGGGCTGATTGGGACCTGATGAATGTAAAAACAAAGAATTAGTGGATTTTTTTTTTACCTAATTTTTGTTTCTAAGAAAAATAAGAGCCACATATGACAATATTCGTTAAATTTCGATAGAACAGTGGCAGCATAATGTCCTCGTAAATGGATATCAGGCCCTTCTAGAGCAAAATTGAGTATTTTGGTCTAAATAACCCAAAATGTGAGTTCACATATGTGGACGCCAGGTCCTAGGAGGTTAATGGAATAACAATATAATCCATCATATTCTTCTGTCTTAATGATAAACCTCTAATACTATCCTAGTTTTAAAAGGTTAACACTTTATTAATATGCTAGGCCTTTTCTGGTCTCATTGACCAAAACACTTGAATTGCACACATGCAGTACACAAACTCACACCACTCCTTTGGCTTCAGCAGCAAATTAGCTTTCAGCCTTTACTATGTGTTTAACGTCTTCATATTTCTATAATTTTATAGTTTTGTCTTAGTAAAATCAGTAGGTCAGCTGCCACTGTACTAATCAGCATTTACAGTTAGGCACATTTAGGTAGTTTTTATATATGTTTTATTTATCAAAACATAAAAACAGCCCTCCAAAAAAAGAAAAAGAAATTAAAAACCCTGAATTTTACGGATTCTATGTCATCTACTGGACAGCATCTTTAGTTAGTTTTTTGTTTTGTTTTGTTTTTTTACAACATTTCATAAGCTGACAAATGATCCTGGTTATGGCATCGCATTTTCCCCTCACATCCGTACTTCTTGCGTTCCAAAGAAAACAGACACATTTCTGGTTTTAGTCTAAACAAAGTGATCCAAGAAGAATGTAAGCGTTCATTGTTTCATCTGTTTGCTGTACGTTGGCTGTAAAAACCAATAGTGTGACTGCTGCTCTATGTCCAGGTGAGGTCAGTGGAGCAATCAGCTTCACCTCAGGGAACGGCCTGTCATCACCTGTGTAGTTTCTGCAGCACTAAGAAGCAATGATGTTTTAACAGCAACTGCAGTGGGACGTATGGATCTGGCAGACAGCAGGTCACTGCGACTCTAAGGGAGGTGACAGACGGATCTCTGCGGTGCTGGACGGAGTATTTCCCCAAAACAAAAGCCACCACCGCTTACGTTGGAATGAGTCTTGTGGTAGCAGCGTGTAATATCCTCAAGTTGTCTCTTTTTAAAGGCTTCCTCTGTTATATTGTTTATTGCATTATTTCCAAGACAGCGATGACATTAATTTGCTTTTCTACTTGGCCCTGTGAAGTTAAGCAGTTTAATTTCTTTCCATTTTTAGGTCCGACCCTTCTTTCATCTTTGGAAAGCCCCCCAGGGAGATGTATCTCTGCTACTGACCTCTCTCCTGTCTTGAACATGAAAAATCTTTCTGCATGCAGGCCTGATTATGCAAACACTGAGTCCGTTCCTCAAATGGGAGATGACTTGAACCTGCATAATTTCCTGAATATGTATTTTTTTTTGGTTGGATGATGAATAGGGAAACATGTTGTTGCTCATACCTGCCCAACTGTAGCTCATCCTTCTTCCTGTTACCTTGGGCCTAATTTAATAACCAAAAACTCACTCAGCCAACTGTGATCCTACTGTGCACCCTGATGGCAGAAATATGTGTAAACACCTGCACTAATTACCTTCTCAGGCAGATTATTTATGAAATGCATTAAAGCATGTGTAAAACGATTCATTGGTCAGAATTCGGAGCAATTTTTCACTCGACCATCCAAATATCTTCCAGCCCAAGGGAGGCAGAGCACGTTTCCAATGAAACTAAACGGCATTATCGCTTCGTGACTGTTTATTTTCAGGATTGTTTGCGCTGCGGAGACTAAACACGATTATCAAATAGACAAAGATGAGGATTGTTGTGTGCTTTAAATCAGACCACGCTGATTGTTTATGTTAGATGCAATCTCCTTAATGTGTTTATCATCCTGTGGACATTGGAGCTTTTTTCTTTTATGAATTTGACTAAATTCGGTTCAGACAATACCTATTTCTTAGGATCTGTATCTCTCGTTAATAACCTTCGCCTAGATATGCTTCTTAAATATTTTCTTTCATGAAGTTTGCCAGACTGTATTGACTGCACTGCAGGTGCTGGGTAGAGGACAAAATTAGCACGGCACTCAGCCTTGAGTGTTCAGGAGGACTAATTGAGCCAAAACTTCTCCGAGATAGACATCTCTGATTACATTACATCAGTGAAATATTCTTGTCTCACAAGTGTGCTGATACCGCAACGACAATGAACCAGACAAACCTCCATAATGATTAACAGTGGGTAATGATTTTACATATCTACTAATTTTCCATGTTTGGTTATCTTGTACCAGAAGTTACTGGGAGGCAGCCAAATTGATCGCAAAAATTTGTATTAATTTCCAACCGTAATGATGAATGAATCGAGTTTGAAGAGTCTAGTCAAATCCATTACTATCTCATCAGTGAAAATGACAACAGATAATAGATTTCCAGACCCCGCCGTTCAATTGGTGAATCATTTAATATAGTTTATACAGTTTAATTAGATCCACTGATAGCCTTTCAACAGACACAGAACGGTAGCAAAATCTCGCATCGCGCCCAGTTAAAAATGTCAAATCTCAAACGAGCGCTTCACTTAAGTTACTGAAGGTTAGCGTAGTGGCAATTCCTTTTGTTTGACAAACCAAACATCCCACAATTAAAAGTCCACAAGCCACTGCTGCACTGAGATAATATTTCGTACGCAGGCAAAAGAAGTCCACTGTCCAAACTTGAAAGTTGCGTTTTTATGGTTTATTTATCCAGTTTGGCAATAACAAGATCCATTTTTTTGTTACTTTCTGCTGCTTCTCCTGCTCTGGTAAAAAAAACCATAGGCCCACCCAGTGCATGCTGGTCCTCTACCAGTCTCTTTATTTATAGGAACAAAAATGGCCCTACAGCTCTTCCTGACTAATTTAACAAAGTAACATCAAACAAACATTGAAACAAAATATTAACCGACAAATAAACTTGTAAATAAATCCCAAAATAGAAGTAAACTAACAACAAACTTTAACTAATTTCAAAATAATAAAAAATAAGAACAAATAGCTCCAACAGTTAGTAAAGCAAAACCTTCAGTTTAGAAAAGGTTTAAAGACATTTAATGAAAAACAGACAAACCTCAGCACAGCTTCCTAAAAGGAAGGAGATTTAGCCACAATCTAAGCCTCTGACTGCGAAGATGGTGGCGAGACTCAAGTTTAATGCCACTGTGTGAGAAACACTTTTTATTTCTTCAATGAGATGAAAAGAGCCGGTTATCTCAAGCCGATCTACGGGAGTGAGATCAGATCGATTCACATACTTTTTCTGGTGCGTGATATCAGCACACTTCCAATCAGTTTATGATAGGCTACTTGTGCCATGTGCACCAACCCACTGCCGTGCATCCCTAAATGCTGGAGCCACACTGCTAAGAACTGCTGAGCATCCAAAACAAATAAACAGCAGCCGGCAGTTTCGGTTAATGACAGCACGCTTTAGCAAACCTTGTGAGCAGAGTCGCGTTGAGCTGTTTTTAAAAAAAATTGTGCTTTATTTTTTTTACATTTGAATATCAGGGCTGATTGAACAATAAACTGATGTTTCGCTCAACTGATAAAATCAGAAAACTGCAAAATCAAAAAGTCCTGTGACAACTGAGCCGCTCTGATGTGTGCCAAATGTATTTAAATTGCTCTACTTATTTTAATGTTGGTCTACTTTATGCTAAGACCTCGGTGCTGTGTGTAGGGGGGAAAAAAAGGGGGGATTTTAAAGTATTGGGTCAGCCTTGGTTGTGGTAGATACTCTGGTAGAGTGCTAATGGACTGTGATCGGGATTGGGGGCAAAAGTTGGGCTTGGAAATCCCTAAAATCAATTTTATACTCAAGGGCAATCCAAAAATGTATGCAGCACCCAATTATTTAATATCTGAATGTTGTAGAATCTTAAAGTCCCATTTCCTGCTAAGGGCAGCAGTTACTGTACTGCAAATCATGAAAATGTGTTTGCCTTGACTTTGCATTTATTAGCTGGGTTTATTCGTGCTCTAGCAGGTGACAGCTAGTCGGATGTGACAGAGTGCAATATTATCCCTCAGACACAATCTCCGCAATTTCAGACAGCTACATCATGAGAGGATGATGTGTTTGAATTATTGATGCATTGTCAAGGTTGAGTGCATCGTGCTTTTTAAGGGACTGCGAATACAAGGAAAGGGTTTTTTTAAGAAAAGGAACACTTCAAAGTCTAATATCACACAATTAGAGAGATATTAGTACACTAGAACTTTATAATGATTACCCCCATCTGAGCACAGCAAGGCTAAGAGATGTAGCTTTTGATGACCACAGAGAGGCGAAGAAAGCGACTTCTGACGGATCTTCGCCTTGCACTCATGAACGCTGTGGCTCATGCACAGGAGAAGTGTTATAATTAACTATGAGGGATAAATGCGTCACACGGCGATTATCCTAATTACTTGAGATATTCTGGAAGTTCACTATAGCATCGGAGCTCTTCTCAGTGTATTTGTTTCATATGGGTCCCTTGGAGACACTAAAACACAACCGCTGTTTTATTTAAATGCAGAGCACCTGAAGTCGAAGGAATTTATTGCATCCACAACTTCATTTACAAGAGGAAAACATCAGTTTCTGCTTGCACAGTTTAAAGAGTCGTGTCACTTAGTGGAGACTCTATTTATTTAAAAGTCTATCTAATTGCTCTCACACAATTCGCCCTGTATTTTTAGCGCTCGTAACCACTGCCCGTTCACCTGGCCCGTAGACGAGCCTGCAGGCAAGAAGTCGTTTGAAATGTGATTTAAAAATCTGTGAACTTATCCTTCAAAGTGACTCTTTATATTGAACTCACAACAACTCAAAGTTGCGAGCATAATGTGTCTGTGTTGTCAGCCATATTAACAAAGTGAACACACCATTAAACAATGTCATTAACCACCGACTCATGCTAATGTCTTCGTTTAACTATCAATGACGCTTAGCTTACTGGTCTGAAAGGGAAATCTGTTTTCTGGATTATTAGTCCAAAATAGAAATTCAGTGAGCACTTCGAATGTTGTTGCGGTGCTTGAGAGGGTGGGACACTGCAGTTAAATTGAATTGAAATAATTCAAATGGCAAGGATGGGCAGTGTAGGACTACTTGTGATTGTGTTTATTGATGTATTTGTGAGTGGTTAGCACGGAGTCAATGAATTGGGTGTTGCTTTTATACTATGTCCTTTGCAATATCCCATTTAGCATGCCCATCTAAATGCTAATAAGAAAAAGGCTGTTTTGGAATTGCTCAGTATAACTGATGTGGTAATTCGCTGATTGCTAACTAACTGTAACTTTGTGGCAATTTAAACTTAACATGACACCTGTAACGCTTTGTGTTTATGAAGATACTTTTGCAGCAGCTATCATCACTGTATCATCACGGCAACAAGCTCAGACCAAAACTTTGTCATTCATCTCTTTTGAAGCTTCTCCACACTTCTTTCTCACCACATCGCTCAGATACCTCCCCACAGAGGCGACAGGATGCTCAACAAATATGACCCCGAAAACACCCAAAGAATATTTTTAACACATTTTTGTCGGCACTGTAGTGACACGTGTCATTATGACCTCAGGTCACGCTGTTCTTGCGCGTTCTTGACTCTACCCAGGTGAAGGATCAGAATCATAACGCTTAGTCGGAGGCCTTAAATCCTTCAGCTAGTTTAAAAACATTGTTGTCGGCTCCTGTGACTTTAGTTTCTTTGTGACATTCTCATTCAGTGGCTATATTAATCAGCCTCAGCCCGTAGGCCCAAACAGATGGCTTTGATAACTCGCTTAAAGCGGTCCAAAACGCTGCAGATAGCGCTACAGTAAACTAAACATCCATCTTTGGCTCTACGCGTTCCATTCCCCATGCAAACAGAGTCATTATACTCACGGCTTGGGGGAAAGATTCCCTGTCACACAGCCTAACCCTCTCCTCTCAAGGATTTGGATCCTTGTCAGCTGTATTTCTTAAACTAGTCAAGTGACACTAATGTTAAGTGAGCGTTACTGGCTCCAGCCACCTTGAATATACAGACATTTAACCCGACTTTTTTTTGTCATCTGTTCAAAGTGACATTAAAGCAAACTTTGAAAATCTGTCTCATTTATTCATTTATGTTTGAAATTGTTTATTTCCTTCAAAGCGTCGCCTATCGGACTTGGATAACGACGCAGTGCTTTTTTACACCTCTGTCAGCCTGCATGTATTTTAGCACGTTTGCTAAATACAATCACTGCATGGCAAAAACTTTTTTTTCTTTTCCTTTAGTCACAGCCTGTTTTATCTTGGAGAATTAGAGTAAAAATAGAAACACAAAGCGAGCTTCTAATTAATTTAGGGGCTTTTTGGCTGTGTGCGCCTCGTTCGTTGGGTTTCCACTGATGACTTTAAAGTACAGTCAGTTTAATTTAATGCTTTGCTCATCCATTTCATAAGAACAATTACACATCTACAGCACTTTTGATAGATAGCCATCTCATTTCAAGGTGACTCGAGTATTCGAGAAGTAATACTGTATTTAATGTAGCTTCACGAATGACACTTCCAAAATTGCTAAAATGTATGCAGTGGCTTAAGACAGCCGGCAGTCCTTAGTCACCGTGAAGTCTTAAATTTAGCTAGTCCTGTATTCAAGGGTAAAATTATTTTGGCATTTAGAAGCGAGTGGTTCTGCTCAGAGTTTTATTGTTATTTTTGTGTATTTTGAGAATGTGGGTAATGACTCAGCAGCCTGGAGCCCAGCTACAGTCAGTGCTGATTAAGCTTAGATTACTTCGTCGTACGGACACACTTGAATGTTTCCATCTGTAGGTCTAAGATTCACCGGAACATCTGCCTGAACTCTTTATATGTCATTGCCTTCTCTTGGCTAACAGTCATTTTCTTTATTTAATAAACTGCTGTTGTTTATCACACACTGATTCATTGTCATTCAAGTGCTATCCTGTGCAGCAGTCTTCGCTCGAAACCCCCCAAATAAAGTCTGTGATTCATTTATTTATCTCATCTTTAATAACTCTTTACTTTAAGATTGTTTCCTCTGTTTCCTGTAAAACACTCTTTATAAATAATTCTGGATGAACTTGAGTTGACCCTCTCGAAACACAGGTTTACAGTGTACTGCACAAAGAACAGTACACTGTAACACTGTAACATTTCATCGTTACTCGTTTCTCTTTGAAGAATCTGAATGTGAAACAAACAAAAATCACAATCAAAATGTAAAATCAGTATAACGCTGCCACCACTGAGCACCGAGTCTTCAACAGACCCTGACTGTCACAGTGTGTTAAGCATATGCACACCAGACACTTATGTGTTACAGCAAATAGTCTAAAACACAGGAGAGTAAAATATAATCAGTGATTTTACTTGTTTCTGAGGTTTTGTAGCCAATATTTTGCAAAGCACGCATTTTGTGAGTCTTGACTGTGTTTGTTCATGACAAATGATGCCATGTAATATTAAGTATAAAGAAATAGAGTTGAGAAAGTGAGCATAACAAGAGAGGATGAGATGAAAGCATTGCTCTGAAGCTTCAGCCATCCCCAAGTCCTCATTTGACTTCATCAGTCTGTCTGCTTGTCTTACTTTTTGGTAAAAAGCAGCTTACACAACACAGTCTTTATGCACCGTCTTCGTTTGGTCAGACTCACATACACTCTTCTGAAAAGGAAAATGCACCTTTTTCCTTTTCAGGGTTTTATAATCTTCAAACAACCTGAGTAGAACAACATATAACATGTTACACTGTGTCATTATTCTTTTAACAAAAGCCAAACCAAACTGAAGAAGCGGTGTGTGAAAAACTAAGCATACCCATGCTTCACTGGCACCTTTAGGACCAATAATAAATTTGCTGTATTACTTTATCAGTCTCTCACATCACTGTGGAGGAATTTCGGTCCGCTCTTCTTTACAGCCTTGCTCGAGCTCTCAGAAAGGACTGCTGCAGCATTTCAATTGGGTTGAGGTCTGCACTTTGAGCCACTGGAACACCTTGATTCTTTTCTTTTTCAGCCATTCTGTTGTAGATTTGCTGCTGTGCATGGGATTTATTGTCCCGTTGCATGACCCAATTTAGGCCAAGCTTTAGCTGTTGGACACATTTCACTCTAGAACACTTTGTTATACAGACGAGTTCATGGTCGACTCTGACTGAAAGGGGCCCACGTTTTGTGGCTGCAAAACAAGCCTGAATCATCATCCCCCCACCACCACTGACAGTTGGTTTGAAGTGTTTGCACTGATACGCTGGGTTTGGTTTTTGCCTAATACAGAGCTGTGCATTATATGGTCTCCACATTGGTCTGTTATGTCCAAAGGACATTGTTCCAGAGGTCTTGTAGTTTGTTCAGATGCAACTTTGCAAGCCATAGCTATGCTGCCAGGTTCTTTTTGGAGAGAAGAGGCTTCCTCCTGGCACCTCTTCCAAACAAGCCATACTTTTTCAGTCTTTTTTATCTGTACTGCCATGAACTTAAACATTTAGGATGCTAACCGAGGCCTGCAGAGCCACAGTTGTAGCTCTTGGGTTTTTTTTTTTTGCAATTTCTCTGAGTATTGCATGAGCTGAGCTTGGGATTTGCTGTAATGCCTACTCCTGGGAAGATTGGCAACTGTCTTTAACATTTCTCACTTGTAAATAACCTTTTTTCACTTTCAGAACAGTGTAGTGAATTCCACATTTTACTAACAAACGAAAAATCCCAAGTTCGATCCCAGGAGGAGGTGCAAATCCCTTTGTGGCTGCGTCAGGAAGGGAATCTGGAATAAAAAACCAAACATGCATAGCAACCCACTGAGACGACCCGTAGTGAATAAGGGACCAGCCAAAGGTAGCAGTGGGACTGTAGAATTAGGGACTTAAGTTTGTTTAAAAATGGCCTCACAACCCTTCATGGGTTGATGGGCAGCAACAATTGCTCCTCTAAGATCAATGCTGATGTCTTTCCTCCTTGGCTTTACATTAACACACAACTGAATGCTCTGGACCCGAAAACTCAAACCTTCTCCTCTCACAGAGGTGCTCACACTTGCTGACGATCAGTTCATCAAGTGCATTTAGCAGCACATGGCTGCCTGTTTATCCTCTGAATTCTTTGCACATTGTGGCTTCGTTTTTGTTGAATAAATAACATCACGGTGCAAAATCTAAATATCTCATCTTTTAGACCAGGTTACATCTTATTATATCCTGACATGTTAAAATGATCGAAATGAAAGAGTGTGTACTTTCTCGTTCACGTCTGTTGGTACACTATCAAATTCTCACGAAGACAGTAAAACATTTGCACCTCAAAAAAAGTTCACAACCACAACCAACTTCAGAAAAAAAAAACAACGTTACAGAATTACGAAAAGCACCAAAAAGATGTCTGACGTAAAAGATTCGGCTGTGCACCTTTAAAAGCAACTCCTTTTTCTCTGTTGATTGTGAGGAGCTATGTCCAAATACACACCCACATAATAAAACTGCACTTACACCCATATTTTAAAAGATTTTTACGTGCGCAATTTGTTTTTCATGGCAAAAGCTGCAGCTATTAGGCCAGTATTCAAATGAGGCATTTGGCAAAAAACCATATTTCTCTCACAAGACACTAGCGTTGTTTTTCCCCGACCTAGCTGTACACAACTATTACAAGTACAAATTGGACACAGCTTCATGGAATCCTGAAAACTGGGCAGAGAGTGACTGGTGGGCAGATGGGCAGTGGATAAAGTCTTTTATTTCCACCATTGAGCAGCTCCACACCTTGGATAATAGGAGCCAATTCAGTTCAGCCCATAAAAAGGTTTATCAGTTCCTGTCAGCATGCCCTGCAGGGGTGAGGCGACAAATAACAAGGTAGTGAAAAAGAAAAGTGGTAGGAGTCCAGCTCCCTAACCTGTTCCCCCGTGCCAATGGCCATCTGCATTTTCAAAAAACTCTCATTTCCGCTCATGACTCGAGATAGGAGATTAGAGAGTTAAAAGTCATGTTTGAGCAGCATTAGAAGGAGATACCGAGGTCACGTGATGTGAAGATGCTGCACTCCGTGCGTCTTAGCAACGTCACAAAATGTCAAGCACTTTGTAGGCTGCCTGGCAAAAGAGGACTCGCTGTGAGCGTTACGTTTCACCGGATGGTCGATTTTAGAAAATGATTCCATTAAAATTAACATCGTATTTACTGATGTATACAAAAAATAAAGATACAGAGTTACAAGTTGTGTATTTTAATCATTTGACTGAAAAACTGCTTTGGCAACAAGGTTAAAGTTCTTTTGATATTTATGTTGCTAAAATAAAACAAGCGTATTTAAAATGTTTAATGATTCGGTCAAAGAGGTACACACAGTCTTCTGCACTTCAGAATATTTATTTCTGGGAAATGATTCTATTCAAGTGCAGGACGATGAGCAAACCGTGTCAAATTATAGCCCTCATCCTGATTTGACAAGCTTGTCAGATCCAAACTAAATTTCTGTCTCTACCTGTATATATATTTTTAAAGTGACCTCAAACCCAAATAAACCTGGAGGTTCTCTCCAAAAGCCAAAAATAAGGTTTCACTATAACAAACTAGATTTAAGGAATTACTCAGTTTGAAAATAGACGTTTTTCTCTGTCAAAATGTAGGCGACTTTCACATGATGCAAAACTTTGATGAAGAATTTTTTTAAATTCTACATCGCATTTTATGTACAGCAAATAGTAATTATATAATAATTATATAGTAATTATATAGCATTATATATGTGTATATATATATATATATATATATATATATACATATATGTGTGTGTGTGTGAGAGAGAGAGTATTATTTTTTTCCCCCCTTTTTGAGAAGTGTTGGGAGCACAGTCGTGAGAGCTCCTCCACTGCGTTTGCCTTATGCTTGCTGGAATAAATTGGTACCATATGGCACGATGACAGGATCACTCAATCTTCTGTGTACCTGAACACCACATTAATCATTTTTTGGGGGATATTCTTTCCCTTTCATCACACAGGAATTTCCAAATAGCCCCTGCCTTTATTTCTCTCACACATGTAGTGAATTTACATAAACAGAGCACACTCTGCCCTTGTTATAAGCCAGACTATTTGACCAAGTTGGAGCAGGAGCAAAACAAAATGTTAAGGTTGGGTGTCAGGTGAGACTTTCTTCCTCCTAAACATCTTGACTTACTTTGATTGTGAAACGTTTAGAACGAGGCGCATTTTTAAAATAAATCTTTTCAGATAAAATTATCCACACGTGTGTATGCAAATAAATAACTGTGGAAATACACACAAATCTCACACATCGCTTTTTTATGCAAGTAAATAAATAATAAGTGAATTTTTAAAACATTTCCACAGATGATCAGATTTTTTTTTCATCAAAGTAATAATCATAACTGTTACTTTAAATGTAATTATTTGCACCTACCTTTATTGAATTGCTATGATGAAATTCCACATGTATGAACATAAAGCTCCTTCCACTAATTCAGCCTAAGAGTTTATAGACAGAGAAAGGTGAAGTGAGTAAAAAAAGGGTGGAGTGGCCCAGAGGTGAGAGAGACGAGGGAGAGAGAGAGAGAATGAAAGAGGGAGAAGTGGGACAAAAGAGAAAGAGTGGTCTTTATAGCAATGTCCGCTTGATGAATCAGACATGTCTTATTTGTTGGCTGCACTGCCAGGGAATTTGCATTGATTATTTTCCCCTCAACAGATACATTTAAATCAATGTGGCACAGCACAGCCAGAATAGTGTGAGAAAATGTGCTCGGCACACAGTGAAGCCCGGAGCTTTAACCTTGGTCAGACAGGAGGAGCCACAGCTCCCCCTTCATGCCAAACAGATGAGATCAGGACTGAAAGCAACTCTGAGGACAGCACCGTCTCTGATCTCCCAGTGAAAAAACAATCCCCCTCCTTCCACCCGTAATAACATTTCTACGGGCCAATATGTCTTCATTACGCTGCAATTTTTCATATGCAGATGTGCCAACTAGTGTTTTCCCCTAGTTTTACAAAAGGATATATTTCGCTTTACACGTCACAGTTTTGCTTTTGTTCTGTTTTTTTTCCTCTCAACACTTCTTAGAGGTTGCTTATGAAATCATGTTTTTATTATTTGTCTGTCTTTATGCATGCATTATAGGTTTTTTTTCAAGAATTCAAAGAGGTCAGCAAAATTTGTTTGTTGTCGTTTAACATTTACAGGAGGAACTGCTTTATTTGGCTCCGTATATCCATGTAACTGTATCTGCTTTGCAGTGGTTGGTATCAATGTGGTTTGACAAATGCAAAAAAACATTTTCCAGGCTTTCCTTATTTACAAGGTCCAGAATAGACTGTTGCATATTTTCTAAATGTTATATTAAATGTGAAATCCCATCTTTTAAACACAGCTCAGGTTTGATTTGTACTGCAAGTATTTTTCTTTCCTGACAAAAAAAGCAGGGTGTCAAGACTTCTTGAAATACGCTGTCAAAGATGTACTTTTATTTGTAAAAATGAGCCTCTCAAAGACAACAAATGCTCTATTTTTATGAATAAATAAACACGATTTGCATCATCCTTTCACCACTCCATGGTGACAAATACACTGTTGCTCAGTAAATGTATTTGATCATCTGGTATTTGCAAGCGAAAAGTAGGTTAGGTTATTATTTACATCACAGATGCTCTGGCTTTAATGCAGAGCCAGTGTGGATCACTGCTAATGCTCCGTCACAGGGTCAGGCTTAAATAACACTTTGATTCAAGTTTTTTTGTCTCCTGTAATAAAGTCCTGTGCTGCCCTCTTGCAGTATGTTAAACGATGTGATTGCAGGCTGCCAGCAGCGTGACATGTGAAATTAACATGTTGCAAAAGGCAACTTCTATTGTACGTTTCTAGTTGAAGAGAAAATCCGTTTTTCATTAATGTTGTGATTTCTTCTTCTTCTTTTTTCCCCCCATTTTCCAGATTTGTAAGCTGTGGGCTCTAAATTATGAATTTCACATTCTAATTGGATTGGCTATTTTTAACACACATGCCCAAGATGCACACGTACACCACAGACCACTCCTGCTGCCTCTCTTTTCCTGTCTCTCTCATTCCCCATCTCATTGATAATTTCTCCTGGAGCTTCAGCCTCTCACAGTGAGATCAAAGTGCCTGTCACACACTGCCAGTGGAGGATGGTTCAGGAGCATCACCCTACAATATATTATTCCTCTGTGGATGATGAAAGAGTGTGTACTGGGGTGGAGATGACGCTGTTACGAGGCAAATGCAGCAGGGGGCATGATATTAGGCAAACCAATCCACTCCTGGGCTGACCGTTACATTAGGGCTCTAAAGTTAAATTAACCCCTGAACGTGTTACTGGCAAATACGCCAGCATCTCACAGAGATTTCCTGCAAGTGTAAATTTGCTGCTGCGTGCGCTGCTACAACAAGGACCTTCGTTTTAGAAAAAGAACAGGAAGTGTAATGATTCCTATTTCGAGCCAGTTTTGATAACAACTGGTGGCAACAAATTATGCAAAGTTTGCTCACTATTTTTTTCTTGCGTCAAGTTGTTTGTTTGATTTTTTTCCTCTGCGAAGAAAAGAAAAGAAAAGAGAGGCTTTCCAATATCTCCTGACTGTCTCTCTTTTCTCTGAAAGGCACATCTTAAGTCTGACTAAAGCATACACTCGTCTCTCCCCTAGGGTGCAGTGGCAGCGGTGCAGAAAAAGTGAACTGCCGAGGACCCCACTGTTTAGCAAACACTCCTACTGAGGGGAGGAATTAATTATTCAGAGCCAAGGACCAAGGCAGCCCCATTTGATTGCACCACAAAAGAAAGGTCAGAGCTTTTCATATGAGGAACCTCCTGGTTGTGCATCCTGTCAGCTGAGGGGACGTGTGTTGGATATAGGGCTGAATGGCAGCTCGGCTAACGGCTCAATTAAAGGGACACAAATTTCTAGGTGAGTGTGTTCACCAGATACAAAGCAGTTTCACTAAAAAAAAGAAAATATGATTAGCAGCAGAAGAGAAATGGGTGATTGTGCCAACTCTACAGGAGCTGGAGAGAAAGAAATACGCCTATTTTATTTAGGGAAAAAAGAGGAATGCTGCTGGTGAGAATGATTAAAAAGTTATGACCACTGAAATCAGTTTTTGTATAAATTTGAAAAAAAAAAAAATCATTTCATTTTCCTTCTTCGCAAGTTAGCAAATGATCCATTACCGTTTGAATTGTTAATAGGCAATAATGGACTTCACATTTAATTAATAACATATTATTTAATTTTGTGCTAAATGACCTTCTAAAGACTGAATTATTAGCTTTCAAATACTGCAAATACAGTGTGGACACTTGTGGCAATTAATTGAGTCGCTGAAAGTTTAGTGCCGGGCTCCCCATAGTGCGATCGTCTGCATAATCCGATCGAATTTCACCGAGAAAGGCACGTTTTTTCCCCCAGTCATGGTAAAATGCCTGATTTTCATCGAGTCCCTTCTCTCCACTCTAAATTCACAATGCTTAGCTCACAGAACAGACCATGAACATAGCAGTGCCGCAAAATCCAGCTACAGCATCCTTGGGGTTCATGGAGTAAATCTGCTGTCAAAGTAGAATACTGTTGAGGCCTCTTGGTCCGTTACTGTAGGTTATAATCTCTAAAAACTATGGACTAGTGAGCCCCAGCAGGGTGGAGGATGGAGCCGGGAGAGCAAATTCTACAACCATGCAACAGGGGGTGCCTCTTCACTCACTATTGGTGAGCGTGCGCTCCACACCAGAAGCCGAACAATTCTATTGGCTCTCTTCAACACCCCGTGAGCCAATCGTGTATGGCCCAGCTCAACCATTCCATAGAAACCAGGCCTGCACCAGTAATGACATCAACTACTCCATTGAGCTCCAGTCTTCACCCAGTAACTCACACTATAGTGCTCGGTGTGTCTGCAAAAGGTCAAAAAGTAAAATGACAAAAATGTGAGGAATGCAACGTCACAAAATCAGCAAACATTTGAATGTTTTTAGAACATAAATATAAAAATGTTGTGCAAAAAGAAAAAAAATATCAGTGGTCTAATTGCAGGTAATCAATCAGCAGGTTGTGTGTGCTAACTGTGGTGTCTTCACCTTAACAGTATGAATTAGCTCATTGATTTATGCTGCTGGAGCATTATGGCTGAATAGACAGATACAGATAGTAAAGGGGATAGGTCCTTTCTGGGATGATTTCTTGCAGATGGTTCAGCCATTACATCTTAGTCTCTCAGACCATTAATTTCCCAGGTAATAAACCCCTGTGTTGTTAGCAGGTCCCCTCCACCCCCGCGCCCTGTGCCGCGGGATGCAGCCGGGTGTAGCTTGTGAGTAGTTGCCAAACGGAGATGACAGTTTGCTCCATTGTTCATCAGTGAAACCATGGAGCCATGCTGAGTCTATAGCACAGGGATGAAAAATTAAATTCAACACCAAAAAATTAGCGTGTTGTAATACCGCGTGTTATTTCCCCCCACAGAGATTTCTATCACCGCTTCAGGTCTGCCTCGAACGCGTCCAATAGGGCTCGACAGATATAAGATTTTGCAGACATATTTAATATTGAAATTACAGACAGATGAAATTTTGCGTCAATATTCTAAATGTATCAGGACAGAGAGGCACATGAAAAAGTAATTAGACATAGACGCCAAAGTCCTGGGTGAAGCCCTCATGTTCTAATTTAAAGTTTTTATTTCCACTTTCTAGATTTAGAGTTTCTCACTTACAGTAATCATGCAGTGTCAACGGAGATCTCTGGATCTGCTTAATTATTAACATGCAGATTTTTCTTTTTTTTTTTGCTTGTTTTTCTGCTCTGCTTCAATTATATTAAATTACTTTTCCCCCTTTAATATGGGCTCACTAACTTCTGGATGCATTGCATGTTTTTATGATCGCAAACAGCACAGGGTCTAAACTTACCGTAAGCACCTGCAAATTCAGCTGTATTGAAAAGTATTATATCCTCTCACTAAAGCTGAGCGGGTTCAGTTCATGTTCTTTTCAGACAGATGTAGTGCAGCAAAGAAAGGCCAAAGTGAGAATTTATTCAGGATGGCCCGGGCATTATCTGCAATAGTGAGTGAGTGTAACCCTTATCAACTTTGAAGTCAGGGAAAATGCATGAGTCGGTGGGAATGTGAAAGCTTTTCTTCCTGATAGCACAAGTATTTCATCACATTTTACACCAGAATATACTGTACTGTTGGCTACTTTCAGTGCTCCAGCAATCCAAAGGCTAGCAATCGACTGTGCCAAAAAAAGAAAGAGAGAGAGAGGGGGGGGGAAAAACAATCTAACCTTGATTGTCAAACACTCCTTTGCTGTGCCAGCCTCATGAACTGAGGCAAAACAGCAACACAATCTACCCACTCATAACACAAGCGAGGATCTCTGGAGCAATAAACTGATTCTGAGAGCTCTCATCAATCTTTAATCCTTCCTCGGGCTCCGTGGGGCCACAGTGAGTAAAAACCTCCCTGCAAAACCAGAACGAGGCCGGAATCTGGCACATTCAAGGTTCAAGCAAAGGCCTGGAAGACTTGTTCATGGGGCCAAATCAACTGAGGAGACCTTTTAACGCTTCATATCCAAGGGCTGAGACATGTGCCAATACTCATCACTTGTCTACAGCAAAGGTTTTAAGGGAAGGGTCATCAGAGCTTTGTGGTAGGTCGTGAAAAAAAATATGTTACAGGATTTTTAGAGGACGTATTTAACCTTGTTTATCTTCTCTGATACAAAGGAGATTACGTATATTTAGGCATTCAAGGCTTTTCACGTAAAAATCCGAAAATACAACCACAGGCTGTGTTGGAATTAGTAAATACATTCACTTTGTAGTGCACTAAAACGAAACGGACCCGGGTATTGACAGCAAATAGTTAATGATTAGTTGGAAGGAGCATTAAAGTAAAGTTGCCTGGTGTTGTGTGGGCTTTGGCACTACATCCCAGCATCCAAAAGTCAAGGACACGTTCTAAGCTGATACGAGAGAGGACAATCTAAACAACTATCTGTGTCATCGTACCAAAGCCACAAACGTAGCAGCTGCGTGTAGCCTGTGAGTTGTTGCCAAAAGGATACGACAGTTCGCTCCGCTGTAGATCAGTGAAACCAAGGAGCCTCGCTGAGTCTAGAGCACGACGATGAAAAATTAATTCAGACACCGAAAAAATTAAGTGCCTCAGGAAGAGTGTGTAGTCTGTCCCCAGAGGTTGTTCTCGTTCCTATTCTGAGTGGTACGGGGCAGCTTGTAATGCGACCTAAGTAAGTGTCTGCTGACTGAAAGTCTGAGCTTTAGTCCCACCATATGTTTTCCCACCAGTATTTTACAACTCGGTATATCCGAGCAAGCGGCTACAATGCAAACGCAGCGTATCGAGGTGGCCTTAAAGGTCTGCTGAAATTAGCGCGTGCATGTCTGTTTAAGAGGAAGGCTCAAAGAAAAACGCCCTGCTTCCAGGACACACAAAAACATTGGTTGGACACCATTTGAAAAGTAAAGCCACGCAGCGAGTGGGCTTTGGCACTAGCATCCAGAATCTCAACGTCAAGGACACAAACGAACAGGATATGGCAGGGGCCAGTCGAACCATCTGCATCGTCACACTAAAGCCGCAAACAAACCTGTTTACTTTTCATATTAGACAAAATACCGAACTCTCTAGAGTAAAGCCAGACAACCTCCACTGGCCTTTCTAGCTAATTTGTATCTAAACTTGCCCCGACATAGTTTGCTTTTCTGCTGAGGCTCGTCTCATAAAGATATAACAAGTTAGACTGGGGAGGCAGCGGGGGGAGTCCACGCTAGTTCACCCACTGCAGAAGCAAAGCAGGTGGCCAAGTTGGTGACAATGAACAGACAGCATTGGTGGCCTAATTTCTTCATGTCAAACAACACCATATGGCTCCTCTGCTCCCCTGTACCTATTTAGAAACTGCGTCCGCATAAGTATGCAAGTATCATAGTCTTCACAATTAATTAAAAAAGGGAGGTAAGAGGATGCACTTCATTCTATATACTGTAAAAGATGTACAATTAAGGAGGGGGAAAAAAGAAAACATATCCCCCCAGGTATTTAAGCTTTATGCATGCCACGTCCTTGAAAGCAGCAAAGTTTCAACAGACAGTGTTCTTTTTTTTTACCCCCTCGACACATCCTCAAATTTTGCATAAAATTGAGACAAGGCCTCTTACAGTTGTAGAGCACTCGTTTGGAAAAAAGTGGAATATATTCAATTAATCCCTCTGACCTCTGGTTAAATGTTCCAGAAGATGACAAGAAATCCTTGCTTTCCAATCGTCCGCACTTGATCGCAACTTGAAATCGGTTTACAAAAAAAAAAAAAGTTGTACATTTGTTTTTATCGCTACATTATGTAAAAACACAGCGCTTTAGACGCTGGAATAACAGTTATCAATGTTCAAGGATGAGTCAACCTTCTCAGCATTTTCATAGATAATAGTTTGAAATACAATGTCTTTGCTGCTGATGTCAACAGTCGGCAAAACTAAAACGATATTTAAAACATATCAGCAGAAAAGCTTTAACGATGTTGGCCAGTGATTCTGTGACAGCTCTGCTAACAGAAGTGAAAGGCTGCTGTTTATACCTAACCATGTGACTAATGGCAGTGATTGCTGACACAAACTTTCTCAAAGCAGAGGTGGTGACAGGTAACAAGGTAAACTATGTGCACGGAGACAGGCCGACTCCTTAAGTGGCAGCAAAAGAATATAGCACCATATGGTTCCATATGCTGCACGCGGCACTGGAAGCAGATCCATTACAGTTTATATTCAATGCAAATTATTTAAATCCCATAACAGAGTCTGCTGTTTTTGTTTTGCATCTATTTCATTAGGTGTCTAAAAATCATAAAAACATGGGTTCATACGCGAGTGGTCCCGCTCTCATTTAATGTGTGTGTAAGAACTGTTTCTGTTTAATGTTTTATTCCACAAAAAATGCTCACTTATTCAGATGTGAGCATAAAAACAGGAAAATATGAAATGAGAGACCTAATCAAAACATATCCAAAGTTGTAACAGTTATTATGCCTGTTATGATTATAGCATTTAATCCAGTTAATTTGAATTCCATTTCTGTCGACCCCCTCGGGATTATTCCCAGGTGTCATCTTAACACAGAAATAAGACTGCAGACAATAGCAGAAAGTTTTCAGTGAGAAAGAGTTGAAGGGCTCTTGTCACCCCCCATGGGTTCCCAGCAAAATCTTTCAGCAGGGGACGAATAAAGCAGAAAATGGGTTTGTGCAGCACACAATAGCACACAGATAACTAGAAGGACAAGTATTGAAAATGTCCAATGGGGACGAGTTTGCAGAAATGCCTTGGTTCTGCACGACTGTGGAATGCCTGGTTCTTAATGGCGCACTAGTGGGGGTCACCATTAAGTGACAAAACAATATCAGTGGGGAAACATTTGCATCACGGTGTACAAATATGCAAGTTGTCAGGCATAGAAAGCCTGGCCTTTTCACTGTGACAGCAATCCCTTTAGGTGTGAGGCGAGTGCAGTTCAGTGGCGCAGGGGACGGCAGGAGATTTGGTGGTGGGGAACCGGTGGGACTGCGGAAGTTGCATGCAGCGAGGTGTGTGTCAGGGCGCCAGAGACAAAGCAATGATTACACACAATGAGTGGAGCAGAGTACATGCTGACACTAATGCAGTCCGAGGGGAGACACGAGACAGAGCACTTGTGACAACTGTGAGAGGGTGACACCCCTCTGACAGACAGCATCGGGGGGAACAAATAAAACAAATTTGGGTTTTTTCATTTGCTTTTTGTTTGTTTGTTTTTATATTTGGCAAAAACTACAAATAAACCTGAAACAGGCCCCATCATCGAAATGTTGCCTCAACAATGTGACATAAATGAATAAATCTTTTTCATGGCTTAAAAGGTTACACATCTGTACAGTTGCAGTACAAACAATGTGATTTCATACAAAGAGCTGCACAATCACGTGTGTGGTGAACATAACAGCACGTCTGAGGCCGCCATGCTGCTGCAAAATGTTAAACATTTGAATCCTAATATTTAAATTCTTACTGTTTAAGGTGTTCTTGGCTTCTAATGTTACAGCTCTAGTTAACGTTATTAAATAAAGAAATGTACTAAATGTTAATAAATGTTACCATTAAGGAAAAAGGAGCTCAGACTTATATACTTGCTATCTACACAGATGGGCTCCTCTTATATACAATAACATAAATGGTTCTTATATTGCATTTTTCTGCTCCACCTGAGCACTTTATACAACATGCATCATTCAGCCATTCATACATTCAAATAAACACTTTTTTATGTGTCTAAGTGCTTTCTGCCTGACATTCACACTCCTAACGCACTGCCAGCAACCCTGGGTTCACTATCTTGCCCAAGGATGCTTGTATACCAGAGGAGCTGGGGATTGAAACACCAACCTTTCAATTAGTAGATGACCTGTGCTAGCTCCTGAGACACAGCCAACCAAACACATCACATATATATTGTAGGTGACTGTGCCAATAGGTTATGGAGTACACAAGTCATTAATATGCTTAATACTAAGCATACTTGCATTCATGCTGTAGCAGAGAAAATTTCCATTATTCCAAAAAGATTTTTTAAAATCGTTGTCAGGTCTGCAATTATGGAAAGTAGAGAAATGCACAGTCGCTACTGTACAGATCAGATGGCAGCTTTCAAGCTGTCTGCTTCACTGAACACAGCGAACGAACCTTCACCACCTCCTCCAAAAAGATATAATTGTAATAAAAAACATGCAGCACAGCTGTAAAGTATTTTGTTTGAGCAGTTCTAACTTTACTGCAGCTCTGAACACTTTGCTCAAAGGATGTGTGTCATAAAGACTTTACAACTTCTAATTAAATTTGATTCGGAACAAATGAGAATGTTGCACCATCGTGAAGTCTGACAGCACATTACATATGCAGCCCTATTATTGATTTTACTGAGTCTACTCGTGTGAGTTCCTCTGGGCCAGCCTCCATCTCTTTATGACAGATGGGGATCCTGATGTGCTCCTGACTGCATCTCACTTAAGGGGTGTGCTTAGGTGCATGCTGTTTGTTAAAACAACACCTGTCTGCAACTATGCGTGTGAGCAGTATTCAAGAACTTCTGTACAAGTACCTATCACCAAGTGTGACACCGCCGCGGCTGAAATTATGGCATTTCTGTTCCAAGTCACCTCATCAAGTGTAAGCATAATTTAACTGAAAATCAAACAGCAAACAGCTCAGCTTTGAATACTTCATGCTTTAATAAATATGCGAGGAAGGCTTTCGAAAACAGTTGAAGAATAGCAGATTGCAGTGACCTAAATAAATAGTTCACATCAAATTCACTGCATTCCCAGGAACTAGAAAAGTGTAATTTTCACATCAAACCTGCGTCCTCCTTCTTCAGAAACACGAGGACAGAATGAATAGGAAAGATTATCGCATTGCACAAAGATGCTTTAAAGTACCCACATAACATGCACAGCAGAGTGGCGTAACCTCTGCAGATTCTTTGATACGACACGCAAAAAAAAGCCTATTCCTCTTTGCACTTTTCTTCCTTGCTGAACACGTAAAAATGCAACCATGCATCAACTCAGTAAACACCTTACTCATTGCAATAAAACAAAAATGCAGCAGCCAAAATGCATTTGGACTTTAGACAAAGCCTCAAACTGTCTGCGAGTCACATCCTGATGCAACCAGAGAAAATATTATTCCAGAAACTGAAATGGAAAAGTTGAGCGGTCAAAAGAGAATTTTAAAACGCATGCTGAAATGATTTCTCTTGCTCTGTGCACATATCTCAGAAAGCATCTTTGGACAGTGAGAAGAGAAGTGATGCTCGCAACTTTCTACAACACAACTTTAGTCTACAGATTTTATGATAATGACTCTTTATATAAAGATCATTAGAATATTTGAAACCTCTGGGTTAAAGTTGCAGACATTAATCACTCTACGTGGTTTAAACAACAAGCTGCATGAACACCTTTATCCTCTACCCCAAATTAGGGAACTATTGTCTACGTTACTGAATGCCTAGTGCATTCCTTAAGGAAAGTTTAATCTATTTACAAATACTGTCATACAGTAAGCCCAAAGGCAACAATGTCACGCTGAGAAGAAGAATTACCTCTGCAAGTGACAGAGAATTTCTATCAAAACATAATGATATTCTTTATTTTAAATGCACACACAAGGCTTCAAGAAAGGACTAGCCCTCCCTAAATGCCAGTCAAAGTGTCACTGTAAGCTCTGCTCTCTTATGACTCCTGACTGGGAGACACTTTTGGGAAAATCAACAAAGGAGAACTCTTCATCATCTTGGCAGGTAGGTCTCTTCACAAATTACCTTTTCCCCTCCATCCGTCACACAAGGGAGTTCACCTGCATCTGTAGCACAATGCTCTGCTGCTCGCTTCTTTAACATCCCACCTCTCTACAGCTCATCTCATAAAATATTGCTTCATTATGTCTGGAAATAATGTCACACACACCGGGGAGAACACACACACACACACACACACACACACACACACACACACACACACACACACACACACACACACACACACACACACACACACGCGTATACATACATATATATTTATATATATATATTTGGCGACCTTGTCAGGTTCGAGCAGATTTTAAGGTCCTGCTGCTCACCTACAAGGCTTTAAACGGACTGGCACCTTCATACCTCTCCGACTTTTTACATCTTTACGTTCCATCTCGTGCTCTCCGATCTCAGGACTCTGGCCTTCCAAAGGTTCCTAGAGCCAGAAAAAAGACAATTGGAGAGCTTTTTCTTTTTGTGCCCCGTTTCTGTGGAACAACCTCCCTCAAGATATTAGGCAGGCTGCTCTGTGGAGGTTTTTAAAACTAAGCTGAAGACACATTTGTTCACCCTATCTTACAAGTCTTAATTCTGTGGCTTTTAGTTTTTAAATTTGTACTGTTTTTAACTTGTATTGTGTCTTTTACCTGTATTGCTATGTATTGCTTTTATTTCTTTTTTATCTTTTTAGTTTCAAATAGTTGTACAGCACTTTGTTTGAAAGTGCTTTATAAATAAAGTTATTATATATATATATATGTATGCAAAAGTCCTATTGCACTTATTGAGGTTTCTCCAAACCACTGACCTACTAAGCACTTGTTTTTTGTATTGATGGACACTAAACACAGCTCGTGAACCAAAGGTTGCAATCGTGTGGTTTAATTTGCCCTTGAAAACAGGCCTGTGTCAGCCTTTATCCAGGTTGCTCTACACCTCTTTCACATACGACATCCAATGAATGAGAAAGACTAATAAGCAGCAAGCATCACCCGGTGGACTTGTCTAATTGGGTCAATCAACATCATCAGCAGAGACCTACAGCAGGGAAAGAGCGAGAGCATTCAGTATGTCAGAGGTGCTGCTCAGACCACTGCAAATGAACAGGCAGACGCGTGTGGATATTATGATATGGGTCTGTGATTAAAAGAAAAAGTTTCTCATAGTCTGGCGGTGACATTGCATATCTTCTTGGCCTTCTTTAGATCTGACATCTCTTTACGCAACTCCCTTCCTCCTCCCCCTGCTTTGAGAAAAGGAATGTTTTAGTTAAAATGTGAGAAAGATACTTGCATGTCCTCAACCCCCCTGTGGTGGACTCCCATAACACTTGTGATTCTAGAGCTTCTTGTCCAGTGCTTTTCATGCCGATGGACCAAATGTGGAGGAGTGCAGCTGCCATTCAGGCAGCGTAATATGCAGTGATGCATGTGTTTTTCATAAGGCTTTTACTGCTCGCTTCAAATTGAAATATTGCATCAGAATTGCACTTGTACTTAAAATACAATCAAAGCACCCGAGGCTAGGTGTCAGCACAAGATAAAGATGACAGAAATGACTGCTTGGTAATTCAAACATCTTATCTGTTATAACTCTGCTCGGCAAGAGTTAATCTGACATTGCAGAAAGCTGTCATGAGTAAGACTGTATGATGATAAACAAGTTTTTATGCACATGTTCTCACTATATTTTTTTAATGATCTGACCTAAATCACATAAGACATATGTTTGTTAGACTAAAGAACAGAAAAAAAAACTTTAAACCCATTCCAAATATTTAAACGCTTGTTTACAGATTTACAGAAGTGTTACAGATTAAACCAGCAATGTTTGAACAGCCAACCACAAAAACACCAACTGTGAGAACGAGCAGAAAACGTTGAAATGGAAACTAGACAATAGGCAAGCAAGGCAACCGCATCCAGTTTGGGCCAGGTTTAGAAACATTGTGCAACTGAAGCACTGGTGTCATCAGTAAAAAAATGACAACACAGATGGCCCTGCTGTCCGCAGGGGAAACACCATACAGACTGTACTAGGTTTAAATATAGCATAAGCAATCATATCGGAAAAGTCGGAAACAATTAATTACTCCAGTAAGGTATTTGTAAAAAAGTTTTCACTTCATACATTGCAGCAAATTAAAATGTGTTTATGGAGCATTTTATGGAAGGTGAACTGCAAAAGAGGCAATTGGTCATAAAACCTGAAGTCACCAGTGTGTGTGTCTCTCTTTGTTTGTGTGTCTCTCTTTGTGTGTGTGTTTTGAGGTTTTATATCTATCTATCTATCTATCTATCTATCTATCTATCTATCTATCTATCTATCCAAACTGTAGCCAAACAGACAAAAAAAGCAACATATTTTTTGTTTTGCTTTGTATTGAATGTCTTAAAATGTCATCTTTCAGTGCTTTGCACTGTGTTACAAATGTGAGTAATAAATATTGTGTTACGTCCATGTGAAGAGCAGAAAAGCCAGACAGTCAGTGTAAAAGTGACTGAACCGTCCTGACATCTGATTGCCACTGTCAGCCACAAGGCCCTTAAATTTTTAACCAAACCTTTTGTACTCCAGAGCAGTAAAAAATTAATCACTACTCAACATGAGAAAATTACTCTGCCTTCTTTTTATTTTTTCCCTTTCACTCTGGCTGTGGCCATTAATAGCGCAGTCACTGTTGCCCGGACAGCGTGTAATTCCTTTTGACTTTCCTTTCCATTTGCCTGGAGGATAAAGTAGTTCAAAACATTTCTGCACACAGAAGCATGGCTAACAGGTAATCTATCTAATTATGGCAAGGGAGGGGTTCCCCTGTAAAATATTGAAGAGCTTCCATAACCTTTGTTTCACCCTTTCTGTACACAACCCCCTAAAACAGACATAGTCTTAATGGTAGGCTGGGCCTAAAGGTTGGAAGTGCAGACAATTCAAGCTAGCCAAGTGGAAGAATAGGCTGTTTGTTACCATGGTGTCATGTCAGAGACCGTCCAATATCACGATAATTGCATGAGATAATTGAACTGCATGATAACCAGTAAAACCAATACAATAGCCCTGCAGTATAAAGTATTGCTGTTGGCATGTTGGGGGGATTTTGATTGGATGTTGGACTGCATCACACTCTGATGAGCTTCTGTTTCCTTCAGCAGGAGGAAAGAAACAGTCAGACACTTGTGTTTTAACTGTGACATACAGAAAGATTTGTTTTTATAATATGTAAGAGAGAGTGCTATGTTATTAATTTATTTAAAAATCGTATTAATATTGTTGTCTGTGCGTGAAACTGTCTAACTGATGAAAATGGAGGTTTTAAAAAAAACACACAATCTTCCTTTTTATTATCTGCACCTGAGATAATTTCCTGTATTACATGTACGTGTTGTAGGCAAATATTTAGCCTATTGGGGTGGTTAGCACTCTTGTCTCACAGCAAAAAGATCCAGGGTTTGAATGTGGATGGGGCCTTTCTCCCGTCTTATTAAATGCATGTTCTTCCTGTGCATGCGTGCTGTTCCTCCCGGTACTCTGGCTTCCTGCCACAGTCCAAAGACATACATGTGTTGGGTTAATTGGTGGTTCTAAATTGGCTGTAGGTGTGAATGTGAGTATGAGTGGCGGTCTGTCTCTAAGTGTTCGCCCTGCAAAAGACAGCCTGTCAAGGGTGTTCCCAGCCTCTTGCTCTACAGCAGCTTGGATAGGCTCCAAGCCCCCAAGCAACCAATTGACAAGCGGTTAAGAAAATGGATAGATGGATGGATGTCCATTATACATCCATCACTGTTTCACTGGAACACTGGAGAGAGCTGAGATAATGTCAATAAACACGTTATTGACGCGAGGTTGATCTGCAGCCTTATTGGTTACTTACTGCAGTGGAGGCAGGAGCAGAACACACCTTTTCTCTAAGCAGCCCATCACAGCATTGCCATAAGCTGAGAGAACCAGAAAAATGACAACTCGTATCTACAGATTGTTGGTTTATTGGAATAAAGAAAGGTTTTCTTATTCATTAGAACATTATTGTGATAACAGTTGCTCCATGTGTTATGGTTTATTAAATAGTCCACAAAAATACAAATTCACAGTCTCACTTCCTTTCTTATTCTTAGCAAGTTACTATACTATGCCCTTTGACATGTCCACAGTCAGGCATTAATGAACTCTGCACAGTTACGGCCTCCAAGAGGTCCATTAATTTCTGATAATGGAAACCTCATCTTTTACATAATGCATATAAACCATCTTCACATCAGGTAGCTACTGATAATTTCATACTTTGCCCTTGTTCAAGATACAACAGTCTGAAGCAAATTTGCAAAAGTAATGTTGTGATTTATTTATAAATGAACTACATACAAAAGTTCGCTAAATAATAAACGATGCCCAGTTCTCCTGGATACACGATGAAAAACACGTATTGTCTATAGCATAAATAACAATTGCAAGTGTTCTTCCAAAGGCATTGAACTGAAATAAGCTGCATTCAAAGTCAAAACGGAAATTGTGCAAACGAGATGATGCTTCATGGGTAAAAAAAAATTTGCATTAACTTGAGTTCTTTGGAAACTGGAGTAAAAACAGTTTACTATCCTTTGTAGTCTGCAGACTCATACATTTGTTATTATATAAATGTATTATATAATAAATTTTTAAAAAAAATTATGTTTATTATTTAAGCATTTTTTTTTATTTTAAATCATTTAATTAGTTTATAAATCAAATTGGGTTATTTATAAATACTTATTTATAAACAGTGCTAAAAAAAATATCCAGAGAAAGAAGCTCAATCGTGCTTCTGTCCTTTTAAACGCTGCGTTTCAGGGTCAGATTCTCTTCTTCCAGATCAACATTAAAACAATGCAACCGTGGCGCAGGCAGCTCGTGCACTTCAAACACCTTCTGAGCCTTTTTGATGTGAAGCACGGCTCACAGGAGTCATCATCAGGAACACTTCACCTCAGCTGCTGCGACCCTGTTATCCATAAAATAAAACATAAACGAGGAGCATCTGAGCTCATTAGTAAACTATGATTCATTTAAATTTTTGGGGTACAAATAGCATATAGATGTGAGTTATTTGAATTTCACTGATTTATATTGCATGTAATGTTAATTTGCAACCTATTTTAAACTCAAAGCGAAAAATTTTGCCAAATTAAAGAAGTGATGTTTTTAAAAGCCTGTCACCTTGAAATGTCAAATTTTCTCGTGTGTTTCCTTCTTTTCACGACGTATTCAAGAACAGTTTTTTACTACATCAAAGCACTTTGCAAAACTTGCCACCGTTATGTGGATTTGAGCTGTGAATGATCTTAGAACTGATTACCGGCCTAATGGGACTGACTTTGATTAAGAACATGAATTATTTACATTATTATCCTTCACAGAATCCATGGGATTATTTAGGTGGAACTGATGTGACTCGCATAACAATCTAAATGGTTTCTGAACTGATTCTAAACCTGATTTTACGTTAAATACAACTACTCCCAGAGAAACACTCGATATTTACCACCATTAATAGTGACAGAAGAAAATCATCTGGTAGAATAATATTTCCTTTCAGAGGGTGGTAACAGTAATTTACCGAAACAAAATCACTAAAAATAAACTAACATTTGTGTTATTGTGACTTTTTGATATTATCCTGCAATAGAAATGACTTGTTAGCTTGTTACTATTTTCAGAGATCTTGGCAGATGTAATAACTTTCAAAATAAAGGCATAAAAATCAGTTTTATTGTTCTATTTTGTTTAACCCTTTCATGCATACACTACAGTTACAGCTATTCAAAGTCTGTTTTTGTGCCAGTGTTGATTGTATACTTGCACATAAACCACTACATTGGACACTGATGTGTCACTCCATACCAAATTCATAAGTCAAAACGTATGTTGTCCACCTAAGTGAAAACTCAAGTTCAAAAACCTTTTTTTCATGCCTAAAGATGAATGAAAATCTAGATTGAGGTTGTCATAATTCATGCATGGAAGGGTTAAGCTAGAGCAGAGCATCATAAACTAGTCTTAAAATATCATACAGTTCTTTCCACACTTTTACGGGGGAGTGAGACCAGGTTTTGTAAGTGTTGCTGGGGTTCAAAGAGATCAGGCGTAAGTATTTGACCACACACGAGGGGGGTGGGGGGATCTTTCTTGCTAAGATAAATGAAGGAACCTGGTATCAGCAGGTCATGTGTAATAAGCATTTATGATTAATGTCTTTAAAGAAGAATCACCTGAGGGACTCTTTAAGCTGATTAGGATACCAAGCTGTGATATGATGAATGCTCACTTTTGAGTAAAAATACACACTCTGAGTCCTTTGCATATGGGAGACCTGCTTGCTTGCCTAATTGCCTCAGCCTGCAAAGATGATTCATTTGATCTTTCCGATTGGTTTTTGTAAGTGGAACAAACGGAGATCCACAAATTTGAAATAAAATTTCAAGCTTTATTGTTAATGATGTTTGGCTGCTATTGGTTACTACGAAAAAACAAGTCTTTATCCTGGTACTGTAGCATTTACAGTATAATGCTCTTAACTGATTTATATTTTAATCTGGGATATTTTTTACTCTGTGGTATGTTTTGGAATTAAATCTAATAAATGTATCAGTCTGACTATACAGTGTGTGTGCTTATTTTTTATTTGCTTGTGTGTGTGAAGTATGTGCATAAATCCCACAGGCCTGGAGACGAGTCACTGGTACCCTGACAAGCACTGTGTGCAAGTGAAAAATGTGAATGTCTCAGACACCTTTTGAAATGTGTTGGTGTTTGCAGGTGGAAGGCACAACTTTTACTCTGAAGGGTTTGCATGTTGCTTTTTTCTGAAGCTTCACTATCCAATGGTGAGTAGTTGATGAGTGTTTGCAGACATGTCAGTGTCATGCCATGCAAACTATCTCCTGCTGACCAAAGCAGTTACAGAAATGTCTGAGATTTCACTTCCAGCAATGACTCATCAACCAGTTGGCTTTTCTGGGGTCTTTGACTTTGGCCTAACATAAACAAATAAGTCATCTGGGCCATGCTTATAGCAGCTTTTATAATAAGAATATATAACTTCTCCAATGCAATATTTGATTAAAATATGAAAGGACAATCAAGTAAAGTGTTACAGTGAAGCCATTTTTTTTTGTACCAGCAAAAACAGGAGTTAGTGAAATGTGTGACATGTTTCAGTGCCTCAAAAAAATGCTGCAAAAATTCCTGATGAGTAAACTCAAGTTAAAATTATCCTCTAACATCTTTACTAAGACAAAAAAAGAAAGAAAAATTATACCGGAGCCCAGAAATCTGCCAAGTTGCCAAGAATCACAGATGATGAGGAGCTTAACAACAAAGATCGGAAAATAACTCCCCAGAAAAAGATTCTGACCACTTCCAGGAGACAGAAAGGAGAGTGTGAGTAGATGACTGAGGAGGGCTAAAAAACAAATATAGCGCTTATATTAAGCTCTAGTATTAATATTTTCCATGGATAAGGAAAAGGCTTTTTAAGACAATGATTATCTTCTCCTGAAACTAATTGTGTCTGTAGCTTTCCCAACAAGATTAGCAGAAAACACTTTGCATCCTCACAAATATAGGTGTTTTAAATCGAGAGATGTCTCACAATCAGGTTAGCCTCGTTTTGTGACAACCCGTTTGGAGAGAAATTAATACCCTCTGGTGTGAATTTGCATCACAGGGAAGAACAACAATGTTGCAAAATGTTTCTTTTCTTTGTTTTTAAATCTCTGCTTTTACAAATATACCCGTTAATAAGGAAATCGTATATTTAACCAAAACAAATTATTGTTCTACCTTTATATATTTATAGTACACACACACACACACACACACACACACACACACTGACCTTAAACATGAACATTATGCAGAGTTCACACACACAAACTTTTGTTGCTGCCTCTAATATGAACACAAATGTAGCAAATTTGTTCCTTTGATCCACATTACTGTAACATCACTTTCACACACCCTCTCTCTCCTCCCGCTTCCATTTCAAATAAGTAAAAGAAAAAAACCCAGGATGTATTGTTTGTTCATCTATTCCCATTTCTCAACACGCCCGGCCTCCTGTTGGTTGTGAGGACTGGTGTTCTTTGACCACCGCCATGCCTGCAATTCCTCCCACACAGGGGAGAATGGCATGACATTTACCAGAGCTGCAACGCGGTAAAACATTTTTTTTAAATGGCAGGGCTGGAATATGCAGGGCTGAAAGGGCCCACGCTGGGCCTCACCTGGACTTCTTCACACTAGCTTGCTAAGCTCATTCAGATGGGGCAGTAATTACAGGCACGGAGGCAAAGCTGAACTAATTCAGACAGGGCAGACCAAATGTTGGAGCACCTATTCTGTTCAAGTGTAATCAATAAAGATGTGATTTTTGTAACAGTTGCACTGATTTACATCATTGTGCAGAACGATCAATCTCATTATGACTTTATCAAATTATTACCCAAACATTTCCACATCACACATGTTGGGTTTTAAGATGGAAGTTGAGGAAATTATGCTTCAGTTTTCAAGTTTTTTGTGTTTTATTTGACTGTGAACATGCCAAACTATACACAAGCCCATAACAGTGGGAAATACTGAGTCGCAATCAGGCCTGCCATTATTTGGGGTCTTACACGCACGGTGAAGTATATTTATTTCCATCGACACACATTTATCCATGAAAATATTGTTGGTGGAACACCACTGGGAGCAGTAACCTCCAGCTCAGAGGCCATATTTTCTGATTTTAATTGGATGTCTTCACTGCGGCGTTGAGAGAAGTCTCCGCTGCAACACAAAGGGAAAAACTGAGAACACCACTGTCCTTTCATTATTCCTGTAAACACGACAATTGCTCTACAGCGTCACGAGAACTTTTGTAAACTCTGACTACAACCCAAACTGCAATTTGAAGGTAAGTAATGAAGGAATCGGTTTTCCTACTTCGTCTGCTCTCTGAGAAGTCTGCTTGTCTGTCAGTTCACTTTGTTGCTTAAGCAATTTCAAATATCTGAGACAGCAACCAAAAACATCATCTCAGCAGGGTGGCACTGAAGCAGTCATAATCAAAATCACATCACAGCATCGTTGATATGAAAGTTGACCCCCCTGTGAACATGGAAATCAATCTCTTTGACTGGCACTGAGATTTTTTTTTCCATTACACGAGAACAAAAACAGTGCATTATTTTTCTTTCAATCTCATCTTTTTCTTCTTTTTTCATTAAATGTACTTTCTGAATTGTTTAAATGTATTTGTTTCACTAAAACCAGCAGTTTTCTGTTCTTCTTCGTCCTTATACATTATATGAGTAGCAGACGCCAGTGAGATGGAGAGATGAGAGTGAAGATATAAACTGGAAGGCGAGGTGGCGATGGCAAGCAATCAATTGAAAAAGGAATATTTCGATTGGTTACATTCGTCTTCTTTCAGCAGGTCCGTTTAGGGATGGGCATAGCAGATCATCTGTCTCCATCTCACCGATCCCTACCATCCTCTTCTGCAACACCAAACCGATCCATGAATCTCTTCTGTGGTCTTCCTCTTTTCATCCTGCCTGCTAGCTCCATATTCAACATCCTCACTATTCCTCCTCCAAACTACACTCCACGTTGCTCAACCTGAGCTGTCCCTCTGATGTACTCATTTCAAAATCTAACCTTATCCATCCCGGTCACTCCCACTGAAAATCTTAGCATCTTCAGCTTTGCCACCTCCAGCTCAGCTTTCTCTCTTTTTGTTTGCACTCCCATGTTCTGACTATACATCACAGCAGGCCTCACTACCATCTGGTAAGCCTTTCTTTTCATTCTTGCAGGTTTGTTACATCAGCATTAAAAATATATTCTTAATCCGTTAGCCTAAGACATAAATGTAGATTTATTATATTCTCCAGCTGGTCTGAACTTCACTTTTCTTCATCGTGCAGTGGTGGAGTAAGTATAAAATGGCCTGTATTTGTATAGCACCACTCCACCCATTCACACACTGGTGATGGCAGCTACATTGTAGCCACAGCCACCCTGGGGCGCACTGACAGAGGCGAGGCTGCCGGACACTGGCGCCACTGGGCCCTCTGACCACCACCAGTAGGTAACGGGTGAAGTGTCTTGCCCAAGGACACAACGACTGAGACTGTCCAAGCCGGGGCTCGAACCAGCAACCTTCCAATTACAAGGCGAACTCCCAACTCTTGAGCCACGATTGCCCCGTTGTGAAAGTATGTGAAACAACTGTTGTTAAAGAACATTAATACATAAACTATAAAATTGATTATTGATTTGCTACAAGCAACATTTAAGATAATATTGTTTTTCACATTTTTAAACTTTTGTAAAATTCCTGTTAAACCCACAAAGCTTTTTTTAAACACCCATCTTTTGAAATAACATCTTGAACTTCTATTCTCCGCAATAAATTAGACCCAAGTCTAATCCTGACCCTCTGCTGACAAATACAGTCCTATCAGGTTCATTTTGTTAACTTATGCACTTAATGGATATGCTCTAGAGTTTCAGGTTCCTGCCGTTGCGGAAGTTGGAGGCCTTTAAAAGCCACCATGAGCTAGTTTTTTAGCACTGATCTCCCTCCTGGCTGTAATGAATCTTACCATGGGGTCTCTCTGAAAAGGAATTCAAATTGTGACAGTTTTAGTAAAAATAAGGATAAAAAAAATCTTGGAATGGATTTGCATCAGTGTGAATTAAAAACACAGAGCGAATAGAAATGAAATAAAACCAAATAATCTGCAAGTATTGAATAATACTGAGGAATATTGAATGGTGCTCAAAAGCAAATAGTCATCAACAAAGGGACTTTTCTGGCTCTTATTGTCATGACTAAATATATTTACTGAGCTTAGTTGTCACTGAACAGGCAATCACTTTGATTCTGCATCAGATCAGTAATGAGTAATCTGTAGGAATACTTGTGTTACTTATGAGCCAAGTGTGCAAGGCAAATACACTCTGTGATACTACAAGTATCATAAGGAAATCCACGCTTCGAATCATTTCTAACTTTGTCCAACTTGGCTGAAAAGAAAAAAAAACACCTTGTATTTTAATTAAAGCTATGTATCATAAAACACTCCATATGGCTATAACCACTATTAAGAGGAAGTGTATACGAGTCCATTTGGATGTTGCATGATATAGTGACACACAGACTCAATTATACTGAGCTGTAAAATTTTTATTCTGCCAGAAAAATCTTTCGGCACGAAGACTGGAAGTGCAGCCTAAGATAATCCATAAAAAAACACATGAAATGTTAATAGATTTTAATGATTGATGTAAAGATAATTGGAATGTCAGAAATGAAGAAGTGTAGGGGAACAGAGGTGTTTTGGAGCATAATAGTTGAGCTGGTGGCAGAGGTTCAATCAAGTTTGCCGTTGCAAAACTTGATGCAAAAATGACTCTTCTTGAAATTCTGTAATGATGAAAACGTGAAAAATCAAACAGCAGTTGAAGTATTTTCTCTCTTTTTCTTGACCCTGAAGCAGTTACATAAAAATGAATAATATCATCCATAATGTAGTTGCAGATAATACTATAGCTCAGTAGTATATGTTGTAAACGCTGTAAGAAATAATGTTATTCTCAGGAATTTGCAGTCAGGTTAAAAAAAATCAGAATTCAAAGAGAAATTATTTTATTTATAATAATAAAATAGTTTAAAAATAATTTATGGGAGAGTAAAAATCTTCTACCTTCCTAACACCACAGTGGCAGGGCTGTTATCACAATTTGTAAAAAATACTATTTCTGTGCAGAAAAATGTGTAATAATGAAATAATAGGTCTAAAAATTTTGATTTATTCAGTTGAACACAGATGCTGTAAAAAAGAACCATCAGATGCTACGATGAGCCTTTAGAGATTAAAATAAACTACACTGGTAACTCAGAAAACCATCCTTCAAAAAAAGATATGATAACCGCAGGCCATATCACGTGATCACATTATTTTGATACTAGGAAACGACTCCTATCGGGACCGATATGTTACATCGTGGGGGAAAAAGTGATATATTTGTTATTGATTTGCTCCAAGGGGACAAATAAACCTTCTAGCAAACTGACCAAAATGCACAACACAGACAGACCCACTGAAAGTGTAACAGGTTCGGGATTCTGGTTTGATTTTTTAACTTCATTACACACACATCTTAACAAGCATGCATAAACTGACACCCACTCGATAGCCAGGGGTGAAAGGAAAAACATGAACTCGTCTGCATTTAAATTAGTTTCACTCTCTAGCCATTTCAATGCAATAAAAAGTTCAAGTATAACTAAATTGATAACAATCATGTGGGATGATAAAAGAGCCCTATGTGGCCAGTACACGTTTGGAAACTGGACAATCGGGGCTACAAATACACGTTTTAATTTTGTTTTGTTTTTTTATAATGTTATTTTCTATAGACTCTTATAGCCAATAAATGTTCAAATTCAAAATGATATATGAGAATGCAGAAAATATTTATACTGTTTAAGCTGCATAGCTAGCTACCATCCATTGAAAGCATATTGACCAAATTGTTTCAGTCATTGTTACACAGCTGACATTAGTAAGTTAAATGTGTTTGAGAGATGTTCATTGGCTACCTTTATTATCTGGGCAGGACTCCACAGTGGGTGCTGCTGGTGAGCATGTGATATATTATATAGCGTATAAATTAAATCATGATTTTTTTCAGTCTCACTTTTGTCACAGAACATCAAAGCCCTGGAAATGAACACATTAAGTGAACATTATTATTATTATTTTTTAATTTAGAGACCAGTACACACAAGCTGACCTGACTGCTGTAGCCACATTTCTCTCAGAAGGCACAATATAATAATTTTATGCCATTAATAAAAAGCAGGATTGTTCTGCTCTCTTCCTGCCTCTGGTCAGCTGTGTCAGGGTGCAAAAGAAAACCAGGTCGACTATTTCAATTTACTTTCCAAATGAAAAACAAAATCGTTGTTAACAGCAACACTGACAAAAATAATCTGAATTGAATTCCTAATTAATTTCCAAATCCAGAATCAATCAGAACACACATCCCAACCTCATACTCATCCCGATCTTTAAACATTCCCATTCTGTTTTGTCGTTGTTGTTTTTTAAATAAGTGATTTCTGTGTTTTCCTTTTTGATGGACGATGTTCAAGGGCAACACGTGACGTCACAAACACTATAAATCAGCTTCTTGTGAAGAACTATAATTCGAATCTAATTAAATATGTAGCATTACTTCAGTAGTTACTTCAGGAGCTGGTCGTATTTGGTGAAACCACACTGTTCCTGAAAAAACTGAACGAGTGATTTCACTTTAAAAGAGCGAACAGGATTTTTGGTGGTGCGCTGACAAAAACACACCTAACCAGGAGACTAGAGCACAAGTCTCGCTTTCACAAATGACCTATGTCTGTTGTCTGGAGGAGGACAGTCTCCATTCACGAGGTGAATAGTGAGACCGCCCTAAAGAAGCTCCCCTAAAAACTATGAGGATGAACCATAAACGAAGTAGAGGGAATACACAAACATCAGCGGCAGTATAACTAAAAAGAAATTACTGTCAGTCACAGAAACTCCTCCTTAAACATTTTGATATTCTTGCCATGTTGCTCTTCTTGTACTGTACAACAGCACTGCAGAGCACAGTGGCAGGCTGCACAGGGGTGTCCTACTTTAATAAATGAGCTCCAACTCTTGCTCCAGAGCATCAGAACTGCAGATTTCCTCATGTAACTGCTCAGTGTTGTGACAAAGTAAGTTTGAGGCGCACAAAGTTTGCACTTACGAGGTATAAATGACCTGGCTTTAATAGTGGGCGACACCGATGCTGGTGACTTGACTACATCTACCTGTAGGTGGACGTTTTGTGTGTACAGAGCAGCAAACAGATGGTTCGATGTGACGTTGAAGATGTGCGGCCTCCAAGCCTCTTGGAAACAGCGTGAAGACCTAAAGTGAAATTCAAGCATTCAAAACCGTAACTTTCTGCACTGCCTTTGCAAAAGCTTTGATAGTATGATCAGTGCTGGTTGTTGAGCAGTATTTTCACAACACCAATACTATTAGAGTCATTAGGGGCCCTGCTGCGGTACAATCTTTAGTTTATCCTGAGGGTGACCATTTGGGAATTGCAGGAACACAACTAAGCTGTAAAATTACATTCCATAGATTTGCTTAGATCTCGTCTTGATACAAAGTTGAATTGCTTCGCGAAAGTGTTTTCCACCGACAATAACAATTAGTTTTTACAGTTGAGCTGCTCAGAGATTTGTTGTTATGTTTCCATGACTGTTTAAAAGACTTCACTTGATGTTATGGCTCCATTCTAGAGACATTTTGTTGAGGGACTTTATGGCCCGCTGAGCAAACAATCATTTAAATTCAATTAAGACTACGAAATGGCACAGCTGAAAACAGTCCTTTAAAAGGTTTGTTTTCGTGTAGTCTTGACCTATGTTCAGCGACTATATCCAGCACAGTATATACAGTATATTGCACATGACAGTGGATAAACTCTTCAGTGCATGTGCAGTGAATAAAATGGAATCATTAGCACAAAGCTGAGCATAATGAGAAATAAACAATAATGGGATGAACCCACTGTGTCTCTGCCCATCAGAGAATTTCATAATTAGCAATTAGCGGCCATTGTATTATAGTAGGTGCAACTCAAAGCTGGCTTAAGTGTCGACACTCACTTTGCTATCCTGAGGCATTGGAAATAAAATATCCCACTGGATTCAAACTTGATTAATGTCTTTCACGAGAAGGACTGCGATGGCAGATTAGCTATGATTATGAGTGGCTCATTTATTTTCAACATGTCATTATCTTTTACAACACTGACGAAGCAAATGGCCAGAGTGTGTTTACGAGTTTCGCGATCATTAATAGTGCGCTTTAAAAAAAAAGCAGATGAAATGAATCAGAGGAAGTCCAATAAACCTAAAGCTTGATGTCTTTCCAATCAGAAATATTCAGAGCAAAGAAAGTTTGAAAGAAACATGATATATTTTGCAGAAGATGCATTGTTTTTGCAAACATATCCACGCCGCTCTTTGTCTGCAGTTTCTTCCACTCTCATCGTGCTCCTGATCCGACAACATTATTAAACATCTCGTATCTTGTACTCCTTAATTCTTATGTTTTCACATTATCTTCAAAAACTTAATTAAGAAAACAAAAATGTTTAACAGCGTTTTTTCCTGTATTACTAGGTGTCTCGTCAGTCCACCGTTCTGCTAAATGTTGATGAGCCTGTTGAGCAAATGTGAATAATTGATAACTGTTTTGCAGTGGCCTGATTGTCACAAAAAACCAAGACAAATAGAGCGAAATAGAATCATAAAATATTCACCAAAGTGTTGGCTTGAAAATGATTAATTCCACAGTCATTTTTACAAGGATGCAGGTGTCCTCGCCCAGACTGGGAGACTTGACCAGGGACAGCAAATACTAAAACCACTGAAGAAGCGTGTGATGTTCTAGCTTTGCCCTCTTCAAACTTTCCTACAGACGGAGAATGTCGACCAGATACCATCAAGGTGCATTCGGGCCTCTTAAAGTGCAACAGGTAATAGTAGTCAAGAAGCCTTCAGGCTAAGGTTCAAAGAGAGTTATCTCCAGCAAACGTGAACCCTCGCTCTGACATTTCGTCTCTGCTGCAACACATTTTTGCGCTGATTGTACTTTGGTGTAGTCACAAACACTCCAGCAGCTCTTCTACTGAACATCTTCACACCCACGATTGTTGCATCACAAACAACGAGCGCTCCAAACTGAACGAGACACATCGGAGCATCTTCTTTCAAATATGATAAACTGCATTATTATTATTACTAAAACTGTAACAATAATGTTACAGTTCTAAATAAATAAATCAAGAAAATCTTTCCATTCAGTGGATTTGGGCAGATCTGGTACCCCTCCCCCATCCCTGCTCCTCCTCCCATTTGTGATAGAGATGGTTTGGAAATAAAAGATGAATTAAAGCTTAGTCTTTATATCACGATGACATGGTGCCATCTACTGTTAATAACGAGATGATATTGCTCGAGGTTCATATGCCTTTGAAAAATATCAGGAAAGTGGAGCCGTGATTCCAAATTACATATTTACCCAGTTTTCCTTCCTAGAGCCCTTTTTATTTGATTTGTGTGTCTGTGCGTGTGTGTGTGTGTGTGTGTGTTGATGTATGGGAGTTTTTCTTTTCAAACTGTGGACTAACACAAATCTCAGTGTCTGTAAACAGATGTAAAAACGACACGAAGCCATTTTCAGTACAACATGTTTTTACAAATATGGTTTCACGTTGTAATCGTGTGATCATAAACTTCACTGATCTCTTTCTATGTTACAGTTCTGTGAGAACGGTGGACAGCACTTCCGGCAATGCTCGGCGTCGCCACAGTCGAGCCCACCACAGGGCTTCTATACGAGCACAATTTGTACAGACGATCTTTCTGTAGAATTTCAACATTGTACCTCCTTCAAGTAGCGTGCGCTGCCGCCACAGACAAGTTGGATTGTGGGAGTAAGGTATTCATTAGCATATCAGTGACACAGATTAACATATATTAACATACATTATGGCTGAATTAATCATGGCATGTAGTAGAACTTGGAGCGGCATCTGAAAACAGTGTGCTCTGAAGTCGATTCAAGGAAGAAAGCTCGCTGTTCTTGCATAGTAATCTCAGGCGGCTCAAATAAGCCCATAGAACATGTGATAGCCTGTGATATCTTGGCTCTTTCATAAAGCTTGTTCATTGGTTTTTTTCATATCCAGTCTCTTGTTTTGGCTGATCTACTCATTAATGAGGGATTTTGGGTGTAATATAGTTTTTAAAATGCATTCATATAGATACATTTTGGCTTTTAAGGTAAAATTGCTTTGTGGTCACAAACGAAAGCGTGCCTTGGTTAGTATAAAGCTTTTGAACAATGAGATTTTTCACATATTATTACAATTGTAATTACAGAATTTGATACTGGGACTCTATATAAACGGGCTGACTGTTATATTTTTGTGCTTTAAGATACTTGAAAGTCTTTGCTTTCAGTTAAAACACCAACAAAAAGTTGAAGTCCCAATAAAAAGAACCAAAAAATGGGATTATGGGTCAAAAATTGCAGAACTAAAAGATTTAAAATGAAATTCTTCATGAACATAAAAGGTAAAAAAAAAACCTTAAATGTCACATCCTGTCCCTTGAGGGCAGAAAAGTTATAAACACTTTAATCAAGACATGCTTGATAAGAATAACACATCAATCTTCCACAAGTCTTCCTGCAGCCACAGACCCAAACTCCTCTAGCTAAGGAGGAGCAAAGCCACAAAATGAATTGATAAATAAATCGAGCCTTAAAAGTGGGGTGGGGGGGTGGGGGGGGATTAAACTAACACATCAAATGTCACCGACTCATTTATCAGCATTTTGGTCATGGCTACTTTTGTGGTGCGCTATCTCAGTGAAACACACAGCTGGGGTCCTATCTAGGTATGAACACAGATCCTGCCTTGGGCCCAGGTAGCACATTTAGTTTCTGCTCGTGGAGATGAACACCAAGCAGATAATGCTATTCCTTCCAATACTTATCATTAACTTTTGACTGCCAGGCATATTGTTATAGGCCTGATTGAAGCGAGGCCATATCACTGGTAGTGTGACTCCGGTCCGGCCTGTTCCACTCAGTTAGGAGCAATGCAAATAGTTTCCTTTTAAACACTACTTAAACAGCTCTCAGAGTGCTCTTAAAACCGTAATGTAATGAAAGCGTCATGCACGAATCTGGAATGCAAGCGCCCGAGTGGCCAGTATCACTTGAAAAGGGCCATTTAAAAGGCAAGCCGGAGCACATGACGGACAGCTCCTTCTCTGTGTTGCCAGGTGAAAAGGGGCTGACAACTTGAATTATATGGTTATTACACCAGTCCAGTCTGCCTCTATGGACCTGCTGACACCACCACAATAAACACGACCCATCACCCACCAAGCTTTTTGCCGGGCAAAGAGTAGATATAATGAAAAGCAACTCTTTTTTATATATATTTCACTGTGAATATCTACTGCAGGTAAAGCATGAACTTGGGCCTTTTCTTTCCCTGACGTCCCCCAGCAGCAATTCAGCCTAACAAGGCACAGCAGCACAGTAGGAGCGGTGCAGTGTTTTAGCTTAAGCAATGTCAAGTTAAATTCTGTAAAAAATCAGCCAAAAGAGATGTGTCTATTTTCATTCCTCCGTTTGCAATCAAGACATAGTGATACGCATGCTTATTGCCAGCATGATTTACAGTCGTTTGCACTGCTATGACACTGTTGGGGAAACTGAACGATTCAGCCAAATAAACTACTTACAGGCAAAACAAACAGACAACCTCTCCTTGTACCTTTACCTAATTATTCCTTCTTCTAAAGTCCTAATGGACTCCATGTGATAGATGTTTATGGCTGCTGCAGATAGTTTATTTGGATTTTTTGTGTGCTTGAATGCTCGTCAATGAAATCCAACGCGAGAAAAGGAAAAACTTCTAAGTAAACCACTGAAGATATCGGCACGAGAGGACAATGTCCCTCTAATCCTTCTAGTACTTCCTGAATAATTCATGAACTGTCCAAGTGTAACTGCAGTTTTAGAAATCATTACTTTATAGTAATTGATGACCTAAAGGGCCTTGTCTCACACTATTAGCCAGGTGAATTAAAACACCCTTGCTACCTTACGTACTCCAGCATTTAGGACCACATTTTTTTCCTCATTACCTTTGTGTCCCACAAAGAAAAAATTGTGTGCATAAAGGCAGATATGCATGTAACCACAGCCAATTTCACTCCTACATTAACACAATACGGTGTGCTAAGTTGACAATTACTTGTAGGAAATGTGGTTTTCTTTTCTTTTTTCCTGTTTGGATGCGAAAGGTAGCGCTCGTTACAAAGCAGGAGTTGCAGCTACAGTAACTGCACGAGTGGACCCGAGATATGTTCTCCCCTGCCAATGCAAATACAGACATTTTGGCACAGAACGTCTTGCATTATTCTGGTCTATCTATAGAAGAGATTAAATGCAGTGCAGTAAAAGAAGTGCATGGAAGTGCACTGCTGTTTCACCTCGAAACATACTGAGGGTGGGGGCGGGGGGATTTCCTGTTTCTTCCTCCCTTCTTAAGGACTCGTCACTCAGTAAGCTGCGCATGCTCCTCCTCAGATAGGTTTATTACTCGAGGCAACACATGGGATTAATAATGCATATTTTTTGACACGATAAAACAAGAAGGTGCAGAATCAGAGAGCCGTCTATAAATTTAAGATGTGCTTTTTACATCGATTCTCTCATACTAGACTAAATCACTACAGTGGGGACATCTGGAGGAATGGTAATTAGACATTATGTGAACTGCTGTGCATGTTTTATCGCGGCGATCTCAGAAAGTGTAGGTTTTACTTTCACTGCTGATATCCTGAATGGATTGCTCGCTTTTCTCAGATAATGCACGCACCTCAACGCTCAGCAGATCGTTTCTTAAGATATTGTAAAGTAGGCTTTTTGGTGTAGCTCTGTGTTTTGAGTAACTCCTCTTCCTTAGGGGAAGGATTTATACACAGCACAATGCCAGAACCAGGCAAAGGACTGACAGCCTTAGAAATGGGAATGTCAGATAACTGACTGAGGTTTTTATGCCAGTTTTCTGGTTGCATTGAGTTCTGTTGTTTTGGCCGGGGAATACTGAGGCCGCAGAGAGATTCAATACAGACATTTTGTTGATCATAGATGGTTGGGTTGACATTTTGACACTACTTGTACAAGTTTTGTCTATTTCTATCACTGTCTTGTCAGCTGAAATGAGAAATATACTGGAATATGAGGTGATCTGTTAACGGTTGGGTAACCACGAGTGAAGGTCTGTCAATTAGTCGTCAGACTGCGGAGTGTCATTAAATAGTCAATGTACTAAAAACTGCAAGATCTATATGATTGATTTCTGCATGCTATGCAATTAGAGCTGGCATTAAGTGTGTTTCTGATAAGTAGGTGACATTAAAGACGTGAGATTTTTGAGAATTCTTTTGACATGAAATCAAACTAAAAATAAACACAAATACACAAAATGACTGGTGTCAGAATAATGTTCCCACATTACTCTGTGGCCTCCTGGAGAATGAGACTAAGCGCTCCCACATCATTTGACTTCATGTCTGCAATTTATGAAGCAAAGGATGGGAGGAAGGCGCACTGACTGAAATTGCGTGCCATGCTACAAAAACGGGGCCATGCGGCAGCACAGGTCGCCAATGAAATCTCTGTATTCACCTTACATCATTCGACAGCAACAAAATGGCGACAAAGTATCTCTTTAGCTCCTAGAGGTCACAGAGGATGGATGCACCACTAATCTCTGACACTCGCGCCGGGACGGTGGGGGAAATCGACACAAACTGGGGCTTTAGATAACTTCGCTATCCACCAGTGACCTCAAATGCGAAGGCATCTCTGAGCCCGCTGTGCTCTGTCAACCAAATCCTTCTTACTGCTCGGTGACTTCAGACAGGGAGACGTTGCCTGCCCCACAAGGATAAATCCCAACCAAGAACGGGCTATATATTAATCTGATATTGTCTTTTTATTGTTTGGGGAATAATGCTGTGGAAAGCGATGACTGATCGGAGGGCTTGAGAGACTTTTTTATTGTCAAACTTGTATTTAGAGATGTGTGAATGTTTCTCCAGGGGGTTTGATCACACAAAGCCAAAGAACAAAAGTATCGTCTTGTTCAAGTCTTTCCGACTTTAAGAATAAGACCTAAAAACGCGCTAAACCTGTTCGCTGTTTGCATACAATGTAAACGCCATTGATAAAAGCGACTGATGAGCTGACTTTCATGCCTTAAACGTCTTCACTTTCTTTTTGGAGCAACATATGACGCCGCTTGAACAGCTTTGTGGTAAACATGCAGATTTGTCACCAGCTCATTGAGTATAGTTCACGTCAAATCGAGCCCACAAATGCCTCCAGTAAAGACTCTGGCAGAGGGATAAATAGTGCGCTGAATGTATCTGCCACTGCACCCCAAGAGGGAATATTATCAGGAAGGTTTGTGGTTTCATTGATTTCAAGACTGCAATCATCCCCATCTCATGTAGTGGGCTGAGAGAGGATAAGTGAGGCTGCAGTCAGTGGAACAGCTCTGTTTGACAGTAGGACAAGTTTGAGATAACTTCAGCGATAGCAGTCCACTAAGGAAGTTTCACGAGTTATTTCCTGTAACCAAAGAGTGCCAAAAAATCCCGCTTTTGTTGTAACAACTGATCACATGAACTAAAATCTGTCCCCTCTTTAGTTTATTGAATTTCTTTGCTTTTATTCAGGTTTCAAAAATCCAAGTTTTTGATAATTATAAAAAAGGGTACATTCAATACTCTACAATAGGGCTGCCACGATTAGTCGACTAGTCACGATTACGTCGACTATCGAAATCGTCGACGACTGATTTAATAGTCGACGCGTCGTTTGAAGCTTTGTAAGATCACAAAAGACACAGGAATAAGTAGTAGGATTTAAGAGTGTAATAACGGACTGAAACAGAAGATGGCAGCACTGCATGTACAAGGATGCCAGCTGCCGTTAAACCCCGAAGAAGAAGAAGCTGCCCCAGAATTCATAGCGCGGCCCAGCTCAGTTTCCAACAATGGTGGCAGCTAGTTAGTTTTAATATTACTCTTATTATTCTTTCTGGGTCACAAAATAAATGTTTAACATATTTTCAGGTGAGAATGTAGCTGTATAAACCTCAAATATCTGCTCAGTTTATCAAGACACCACATATTTTCAAAAGCGCTCCAACGTTTTCGGAGACGTCTGTTACCCACTAGCTCGACAGCTAGCCGGGAGCTAGGCTCACTAGAACACCGAACTCCTGGCACATCGTTTGCAGACCCCCGCGGTCTTTCGCTACTCAGGTTAAACATGATATATAAGTCACTTAGATAACTTAAAAATGTTATTGTTTGGCTTTTTTCAGTATTTTATTTGTTCCTGAGTAAATCGGTTTGGCTGAGATTAAAGTTATAGTTTTTACACAGCTGAATAAACGTCAATCAGACAGCTGATTATCAGAAGTGTGAGATGCTCGAGAATTTACTCCGGTGTCCTGTTATATTTTAGATAGCAAGGAGTTTATTAAACTTCACCGAAACAATCTGCAAATTTCATTAAAATTTAATAAACTATCATCTTGTCTTTATTTTTAGTTAGCACATACCTTAACTTCAAGCTGTAAGCTAATGATAGTTATATAAGAGCAGATGCTGCTGGTTCAATAAGTTGTACATTTTACGTCCAATGGATGATGATCTGATTAGTCGACTAATCGCAAAAATAACTGACTAGTCGACTATCAAAATAATCGTTTGTGGCAGCCCTACTCTACAATAACACAAATGCAAAACAATCAAAGCACTTCTAACGGCCCTGACTAGATGTTATCTCGCCCAACTTTGCTGCTTTCAGAAATAAAGTTCAAACCATTAAGCAATTTGCAGCGAGGGGCAGAGCACAGAGAAATAAATTGAATTCACACTTGCTGTGCTTTAAGGTTCTCCTGACAGATGGAGAAGAATTATGCTCGCACCGTTTTACTGAAAGAATAGGTTCAGGGAAAACGAAAGCTCTGCCATATTTGGTTTTCATAAAGGCTTAATGGATGATGATGTTAACTTCAACGCCCTTTCCTCCTTTTAACCTGCCACGACAGCACGGAGATTTCAACTAGATATGCGAAAACTAAAATAAAAGAAGGGGGAAACAATCGATTGTCCTTCTTCATCTTTCATTCATCATGCAAGTATTTAGGTTTTAGGTCAAATCTAATATTGAAAGTAAGCCACAGAAGCCCTCCATTCCTTGTTGCCTTGATATCTTTATGATTATAGCGAGTTTATAAATAGGCTGCATGTCATCCACCGTGAAAATAAACATGATGAATTAATCAGTTGTGCTTTAATGGATATGTATGGAATTGATTCAGATGCTTGCTATGTCTGCGAGCTACGCTGGGCCAGGATTCAATCTAAAACCCTCTGCTGGTAGGATCTTTAGACGTCTCCTCTGGCATTGTTCACATCCATTCTCACCGTTTCTCACTGGCACAAAGAGAAACGGCTCGAGAGTTTTGTTTTATACAGAAGCTACATTTTTAAATCCAAGTGAAAAAAAAAAGAAAGTTACAAAACCTTGGATTGGTGAGCAGTGGAAAGTTTAATTTACTGCTCTAAAATTTTAAAGATATATATTTCCTTTGGGACTCCAACTAAGGTGCTCTACATCTTTATTTTTCTTTTCATCAATATTAAACCTCATCCTCTGATGCCAAACTAAATGGTGATAAATAATGCATTCGAATTAAAATACAATGTAACACAATGTTTCATGTAACAATTAGGATTGTTTTAATCAGAACACAGACATTTTTTTAAGTGTTTAAATGTAATCTGTTAAAAAAAGAACAAGCTATACAGTTTCCCTCTGGATTTCTCAAATGTATTCTTTTAATTGTCTTTACTAACCTCGTGGAACAACATAAAAACAGGAGGATACATGCTAGCTTTTCCAAAATGGCCTTTCCTAAACCAAAATCCCATGCATGTGCAAATCCACCTTTAACCACTATAACACACACAAAAGCTTTCTACATCCCAGACAAAAGACCCTGCAAGCAACTTTTCACAACTAATGAACTTGCGTAACTAACAGTACTGCAGTGACAATATCGCCAGTCAACACAAACAATCAATCGGCTCTGCAGCAATAACACCGAAAGGAAGTGCCTCCAATTTATCTTTATTAAATCAATAGGGATTTGATAGCCTTACCTGCAGCGGAGCGCTTTGCCAAGTGTTGGAGCTGTAAGTGTCTAGAGCATTGGGACAGGGGGAGATCTCTGATTCACTTGTTGTTTGTCGGGTATGGGGTAGTTTGCTGTGTGGCTGGAAGCGACACTCCTAAGGGCCCATTGTGAATAGAGGTCAGGATAATAGACACAGTCACACAACAAAGACTGATAATCCTGTCTCGCCCCACAGCTCCCATGTTGCAATCAGACATTTTAAGGGCAGTTAAGTTGCAGCGAGGGGCGGCTGAATGAACTGCGGTTAGGAAAGACTCCCAAGCTCCCATTATGGACTGTAACCGGTGTCAATTCGCAGCAATTAGACCACTCAGATGTGTCAGTAGACAGGCCTCAAATTAATAAATAAATAACGTCAACCACAAGTGCTCGCTGATATAGCCTTTTGAGTCATTTGAGTCTCCCAATGGTCTGTTTCAAAGCAGAACACTTAGTCCTTCAAAAAGTGACGAGGTGTACCTCCTCTTTCCTGAATGACCTTTGAGTGAAAATAGTCCTGACTGAGCGGGCTGCTTAAATCTGCTTCCTCTGCTCATTAGAAACATCTGTTTAAAAAGGACCAAACTCTTTGTGGCGGTTCACTGATGGCCCAAACTGCTGACATCAACAAAAAATGAATAAATATAAATAATTAAGAGCTTACTACATGTTATATTTGTGCAGCACATCAGTTCAACCTGATAAAAGCAGTAGAACCTGATCCATTGGGGGAGATAATCAATGAAGACACAGAATATATATTTTTATATCCTCCCTAATAATAAAAGTGGGTTATGACACGGACCGAGGTTGTTGCCTTAGGCCTTAGGAACAAACAGCAGCTAAAGACTAGCCTCGGGCTCACCGCTGTATATCCTCTATAAAACAAGTTTTTGAGGATGATCACGGTCTGGGGGCACAACCTTTTAGTTAGCCCTGTGTATTTGTGTCACTACTCATTTTTTCTGAAATTAACACACTGTGGGAAAGTGTGGCCACACAATAAATAGCAGTCGACTTATCCTAGCACAAGGCAATGCAAAGTAATAATAATCAGGTCTCACAGTGAACTTTGCGGGTGTTTCAGCACAACATTATTTGACAAAACCCCACAAAATACGGTTTTATTTTTAATATTATGTCCCACACAGAACAAAGAACACAGATCTCTCAGCGTTTGACTGGGTGCACTCAATCAAGAGGAAATCATTACTTCAGAATAAAGGGTAGCTATGCTTTGCTGGCTGACTTCAACCGAATACCTCACCTTTCAGCAATGCATAAATAATGTGCCAACTGTCTTTGATCTGCTGAAGGTGATAACTTCACAAGCATGGGCATGCTCCACTGATATAACAGCCGCTGCCCTGTCCAAATATGTGTCAACAAGCATCACTCTTGAAATGAACTGATGAGGAAAAAATGAATGAAGCGAGAGCCCAGAAACGATGAGACTTTACAAAACCAAAGGAAATAAAATCATGATCACTGTGATCGTGAGGGGGGAATAATTATTTTAGATTGAAAAACAAGGTTATTTTTTGATTGATTAAAGCACAGATTGTTGCTTAATTACTTCTATTTATTGTTTGTTGTTTACAATGTCCCAAAACAGTAAAATAACCTCTGTGTTATATAATCACTGTATACTGATAAACCTATAAATACTTGGACATGAAAAGCTACATAAAGGATTGTTACAATATGTCTGTTGACACTGATTTATTGAGAACAAATCTATTAATTTCTGAAGTTTTTATTCTTATTTCAGCTTTGTAAAGTTACATCTTAAACTATCAAATTACCAGTGAAGTACCAGTGAAGTCTACCAATACCACAGAGCTAATATTTGAACTGAAACTGTGGTTAGGCATCTTTTTTTCCCCCATTCAGCCTAAAGGAAATCTCATTAATACTGTTGTCAGCATCTTTTAAGTGGTCATAGTGGACACTTTGGATTGCGGTTCTCCAAGAAATCCCAGAAGCCTGTAAAAGCCCTTTTCTGTGTCAGCGGGGCAGATTGGGTGACTTTTCCTGGACAGTCAGACACCCTGATACAGCTGAAGAAGGGAGAAAAAACACATAGTAAAGTGAGCACACAAAGCACTCTCCTGAGAGGTCAAAGCGAAGACAAGTCCCCCTTTCAGACAGAAAGAAAAATAAAAGCCTGTGTGACTTCCAACAAGCCTGCTTTATCCAAAGTGCCCAAACTGTGTGAAATGAAGGGTCACCATGTAATAATGGTGATATTAGAAATTGTTATAATTGCCTCTCATTTCCATTACAGATTTAAGCTGTGAAAATATGTCCAGTAATGGCCTAGCCCTCCAATTTATTTAATCCTTATTCACATGAAATGGCGAGGAACACAGAAACTATTCAACTATGTTTAGCACCATACTTTCTATTTTTATATCTCATGACGCGAATACTTAACATTTTAAGTCCACAATGAATGAAGTGCTGAATACTTTGTCCAACACTTGAGAGCTCTAGTTAAATATCTGCAAGAACAAATGCATCTTTAGTTCTCTTTATATTGTAGGGAATGAGGTTGAAAACAGGTTAGCTCAGGGAACTTATTAGCAGAGCCTCCCTGGTGGGTGAACTTCCAGGGAAAAAGGAAGAGAGTTGGCTCCAATGCTATGAGCATCCTCTGCTGGTAAAGAAACACTTCAAACAACCGGCCTGAAAAGAAACGCACCAGAGAGGCTGCTTGCTAATTAATACACAACATGCATGAATAACCCATATGAGTGTACTCGCTGTTCAAGCTTATATTATAATCACATCTTACACTGCAGATTACACTAATGAAGACATACATAAAAGAATAGTGTTGCAGTCAATATCACGATCTATGCAGATGACAGTGTATAAAACCTTTTTTTTCTCTACATCAGCAGAGGCTGGGGAAATCACGGTGAGTATGCATGAGCCCATTACTAGTAAGAGTCAGTAAATAAATGACTGACAGCACATCAGAGTCAGGTGAAAACATTAACAATTATCATTACTCTCATTTTAGCAATAATACTACAGGCAGTAGTCACTTTACTAACTGATAGTTATTTATGATATTTAATTCAAAATACTATCAATAAAATGTTATTTTAATACCTCTCTTAATTGGCTGTTATTACTGTTTACTTAACCCTGTAACACAAGTGTGTCATATTTGGTGCGTGTGTTTTTGTGTTTTTTGGACCAAACTAAATATTAAATATGTAAATATTAATTTCCCCAATTATTTGTTAAGACAATACATCACAAAAAAATCCTGGACGCAGGAAAAATGATACAAATTTAATGATTGAATGATATTTAATTTCTTTTTATTTGTCAGACGGTTCAATAAATAGGCTGGTTAAAAAGAAAGAAATTTCTGGTAATTATTTCATTGTTAAAGCTTAATTTAAAATGGATAAAACACGACACATGAACCTGTTATTTTATTTCTTTTTTTATTTTATGATAAAAAAGTAAAGCAATAAATTGTCACATTTTATCAACCTATGCAGGCAAAATTTTTTGCATTATTTTCTTAAAACTAATAGAATTTGTTTTTGATGATATTAGTTGCAGTGCAACTAAAATCAGTTGCACTGCAACTGATATTAGCTCACCCAGCACACATCTGTTATATGTGTGGGACCCAATAACAAATATGAGGTCTATAAAGCACAGAAAGGTTCATTTAATTGTCACTTAATGCAGGTCTTTAATATCCAGTGGCTCCTTGCACTGCTTTTTGATAATTGTCTGAAAATGATTTCGTTTTTATTTTAATTTTCAATTGTTTGTTTACCCACATCATTAAGATTTTATCACACACCATATTCTTATAATCTAAATATTTTGCAGGTTCAAAAAATTTAAAAACCTCATTTCTGAACTCTTAGTTCAACAAACAAACATAAAGTTTTCCATTTAAAATGATAAGTGTACAGGTTAAAGAACAGGTTAAACAATGGACACAGAAAACAACCAAAAAGGGGAAACTTCACACGTCTCACAGAGGTTATAACACATCCTGTACTGTATTCCCAAGATCCATGACAGAATTGCTGCCTGAACCATAAAATAGATTGCTGGGCCAAATAAAAAAACACCATGTGGGTACAATAATCACTCATTGTCCACAGATACACAGACTGTGGCAGTAATCTTCAGAACTCCTAAGTGGGGAAATACAGATATTTGTAAAAGCACTGAAGGGATTAGGCAGGGTTTTCTACCTCCTGCTGTACATGGACTGAGTCATGCTGAGAACACCAGGAGCTCTGTTGAAGTCCGTTCAGGACGGAAAGGATTTGACCTGCTTGCCGCATTATTCTGATATGACCCAAACAAAAGCCATCAGCATGAGTCCAGTGTAGGGGGTGCACTCTATTTCTGTCTCTTACTCGTTCTTTTTTTTAAAATTTTTAACATTTTTTGTTCCGATAATTCAACATTTAATAAGGCGACTTACACAGAGATAACTGGCTGACCGAGTGTTTTTGTTTATTTATTTTATGAATAAATGAAAATTACATGATAAACAGAGCTGAGGTGTTTTTTTATTAGATGTCTAGTTCTAATAGACCTAATTTGAGTCCTTCTTAAAATAAGTTACTAAACCAGGACAGCTTTATTTTGTAATTTTTTATTATCATATTTCTTTTGTTTCAGGCACACAAACATTCTCGGTTTCTTTAGAATAGAATAGAATAGAATAGAATAGAATAATCCTTTAATTGTCCCACAAGGGGAAATTTGGTTGTAACAGCAGCCAAAAAGACACATATACAAACAAAGAGTACACAGGACACAGAACAGAAATTTTCTTGCATATTTACATTAAGGACAATGGTTACTATATACAGAGTATTGTCCAGTTATTAAATTAAATAAAAATAATTACAGATAAGAGGCAAACCAGGTTGTAGTGCGAGTCGGTTAATTAACTAATTGCAGTTACAGCATTGATGTAAACATCTATGTTTGTTGGGAGCAGTTGTGATTGTACAGTCTGACAGCTGCAGGGAGGAAGGACCTGCAGAAACGCTCCTTCATGCATCGAGGATGCAGCAGTCTGTCACTGAAGCAGCTCTGCAGCAACATTTACATGCATGGGGTGGGAGACTCTGTCCATCAGAGATGTTATTTTGGCCAGAGTCCTTCCTTTAAGTTTCTGTCTTTAAATTGTAAAAACTGGCAGAGGTTTGAAGTCAGGAAATTAAATCTCTTTCAGTAACATAAATAATTACAGTTGAACATATTCTGGGATTCATGCCATTTTTGTGGTGTGGGTATGGGCAAGGGGACTTTTTTCTAACCCGCCAAATGAGTAACGAGCAAACACGTGCCTCGCTTAAAATTACAAAGACAAAAGTAGGAGTATAAACATTAGTCATGTGTGACAAATTAGGGGAAACATGACAAACTCAGCTCTTCATTTCTGCCCCGACTGTGTTTAAAGTGTGGGGACCGTAGCGACTGTCCGCAGCGCGCTGGGTTGACGATGTCACCACCTCCAGAAGAAGAAAATACTTTTTTGTGTTTTTCCAGTTCCTCACCACTTTAATGAGGCTTGTGTCTGCTTATAATAAGCCTGTGCATGAGGTTGTGCAGGCTAATTGCGACAAAATATCACACAAATGTCTAATATAGCGTAATGCATGTTTGTGTATGTACTGGAGTTGGATGTGCAGATATGCAGATCTTTAAAGTTCTTTTTATTTGTTTGACATGAACCAGACTAAGCATTTTAACTTATAGTGAGTAACTGCAGTTAATGACAGAGTTTACGGACTATTTTTTTGCCAGTGCATAGATGTGAAAAATACGTGGCTTAGAAATATTGTGCACAGTGGCCGTCACAAAAATACCCTGCAGGAGATTTAGGTGTCACAATGAACCAGTTTGTCTCTCAAATTGGAACATCTCACTGGGGGAGGCAGAGAGCGGACATAATTTAGATATGGGTTACGTTTGAAGATGCTTCAACATTTAAGGGTAATAATTTTGACAGTGCCTGCTTGAAGGTGGTGTGTGTGAGGATGTCGTGATAGCTCTACTTTCTTGACTAGCAGGGATTCCTTTTCTGAAAGAAGCAAGCAAAGGTTCATAGTGCTCTATAGTGAGAGAGGCACTAAGTGATACAATGTATACATGTCAGTAAATCAGGAAGCTTCTATTGTCTCTCTATATGGCAACAGTAGCATCAATGCAACTTTCTCAAAAAGCAATCTGGGACAAAAATGTATTTTTGTTTCAGATCAGTTTTATCTGCACAGCATGCAAGAAGTTCAGTGTTTGTAGCAAATGGACCGTTTGTGCAGAATTCTTCTTCCGAGGGAAAATACTGAACATTATAAAATAACTCTGACACTCAGAATACAAACAAATGCCTTTTGTGCATCCTAAACATTTGTGGTTTAACATTTTAATGCCTGTGTGGAACTTTTGTGGAGGTAATATAACAAAAGCTGAACTAGTGGCCGTTCACTAGTTTTGATCATGGTCTCAGTCATACACGCCTAAAGGCCAGAAACAACTGGGGCTCAGCTGAAATCAGCTGCAACTTGCAGTTGCTTTGGCACGGTCACCCAAAGTTTGCATGGAAAACTTGTCTTGTCCTCAAACATTCACTAACCACTAGCCGAGTGGTTTTGAAACTTTGGCCTTGAGAGGTCAAAAGTAATGCATCATAAGGAAACACCAGCAAATAGAAAAGCAAAATCGCACAAAACACAAGAGAAAACATTTAGAGGCGACAGTAATAAAAGGATGAAACCTTTAAACTTTTTTTTTGGAAATCATGCCTCATGTTTGTCTTTTCATACAGTCTATGTTTTTTACATGAGGTCCCAGCAAAGTTTACCTTTGACCTGTGAAATGTCAGCTTCAGTCTGGAGTCTTTCCCAGCTGACTCTGGGTGGCGAAGTCTCGTGTGTTTGAATCTTTCCTCAAAAAAATAAAAACAAAGTGTGTGGCTGAGAGGTGATTTAGTCTTGTAAACATTATACTTTACTTCATAACAATGAAAAATACATAAAGGACGACAGTAACGGCGTTGTAGCACAGCACTCGCCATCTGTAGCTCCTTTCTTCATTTTTTAAAATAACACAATGAAGTCACATTACCAAAGACCTCAACTTCTGTTTTACCTGTGAAAGTAAAACTGCAACATGTTAATAATTAAGGCATTATAAATGTATTATTATTATTATTTATTAATATGCACTCACTAAGCGTCATTAAATCTACATGTATTTACACAAACCCACTAAACCCACACTGCATGAGAGCAATACTTTAAAAGTGCAACAGACTTTCGAAGAGGCTGCCCTCAAACCTATTAGTTCATACTGGTTATGTACACATACAGCTATTAACCCTCTCAGTGATTCTCCTGAGTTAATTCCTAATGAAAAATAAATTGAGTTGCTCCCTACACTTTCATAACATTCCCTCCTCAAAATAAATGGGCTCCTTTATGAGAAAAGACATACTGTTGTTAATGATTTTATAAGCAGGGAGCCCACCTGACATCCTGTTTTCTATTACTGTTCTTTATTCAATTTGCGAGGCACGCTGCAGGTGACCTAACCTATAAAAGGGCACTCCAAATTAAATTATCAGAGCTTCTTGAAATTTTATAAATTCAGAATCGGCCTCACAGAGGGATCTCATACCAGAAACTAATGGCTTCACCTTTAGCTTTGCATAAATCAATTGCACCAAAGGTTAGAACACATCATGCCAGGATGTATCAATGCAGTTTTTAACATCATAACATGCAGTAATTTTGGAAGTGCGAATGGCAGGTGCGTGAGGTCGTGTGTGTGCGCTCTTTCTTTTCTTATTTATTAAAGTTCCAAAAATGTGAAATTTAATGCAGATTTCCCCGGATAGTTTAAATCTAGCACAAAGAATTACCATTACCAGTAGAATTACCAGTAGGCAGTTTCTCTTGCTGATTTTTTCAGCAATTACGTGTATTTGAATCCAGTTCGGAAACATAAAACAAAAACCACGCTGATCGTATGTTTTGTATAACACAGCTTTGTCACCTCACTAGGACCCCCTTTATCCTCGAGCGAGCACAAGCTCTTCCAGTGTCATTTTGTTCCAGTCGCTAAGCTAACAAGAGGTTGGTGGCAGGAGAAAAAAAAGGGCCAATCAGTAACACTTGTTGCACCTGAGAACATGGAAATTTTAGACTTCTCTGTTTGAGAAAATGAAAAACATCGTCTTGTAAAGAAGTCGGGAATATGGATAGAATCATTCAACTGTGTTCAATCTGAGTCAGGACAAATGCTTTTATGAAGCAGTCGAGCATGAAGGAAATTCATTTGTAAATTGCACCCGATCTTTGGAAAAATTCCTTCTTTTTCCAATTCAGGTCCAGATGCAGGATCGACACAGAACAAAGTCTTTGTCATTTATCCAGCTGTACACAGACTTCAACTTGAAACTTGAGCAGTAATATATTAAAATACACAAACCGCGTTGTGCATTTTAATATACTTTGCATATGTTACATTAGAACTGCACATAAATATTTCTGTATTACAGCATATTAGAAGCTATTAAATACTTCGAGAAATTTGGCAGGTGTTTTTTTTTATTTTAAAAAATGAATGAATTGAATTGCATCAATTTGTATATTTAAACAAATATGTTTGATCTCTGCAGAAAGAGATGCAGTCCGAGGTCTTCAAACACTTTTTTAAGAATAATGAGTTATATTTGTGCAAAAATCAGTGGTTTATGGAGGAGCAAGTAAAAAGAAAATACACAAAAGGATATATTCTTTCCAACTATGAAAATATTTTGTCCTTTTGCTAAACATGTTCCTTTCATTGACACTAGGGGGCTCTTTAAGTTTCACAAAGAGTGTCTATTAGCGGGCTCAGAAGGACATTACATTGGGTTTTACATTTTGTTAGAACTTCAGGTAATAAATGAAAGACAAAGAGGGATATTTAACTATTAAGCCTCGTGTACACTGATGATGTTATTTTTTTCTTGGTTAAAAGAGGAGAGAATTTACTCGATTTCAGAGATCTCCACTCCCATGAGAATTACAAACTGACTCCAGAAAGGTGCGCTGTTTCCCCTTGTGCAGGTATATTTAACGTCTACTGACTGCCCGGCATTAAAGGTAATACACATATTAAAAGGAGCGAAATATTCACTGTAAAGGAACATAGAATAGATCAGGGCAGTCCTTGTCTTAACTGAGGGACTTTACTGACCTCAGTGCACTCATCTCATACGTCTGTTGTACGCACAAACTTGAATCTGATTACAATTATGCAAAGTGCCATTAAATCACACACTTCCACTTTGATGTTGGATAGACGATCTTTTCAGACAGTTGCCTCACTGAACCTGAGTGCTCCTGTAAACAAACGAAAGCGCGTGGCCTAGAAAAACCCTGTAGCTCATAAGCTTGAGGTTCAGTGCTTTCATGCTGAGAGTTTTGCCCTGTTCATTTGTAAACAGCACACGGCTTTTTTGTTTGTGGTTGGAAATTCAGTGACTCTTTTTAATGTCATCCATGCAGCACTGCAGCAAGATTCAACTTTCAGATATTTGCACAATTAGTCTGTAAGTGTCCTTGGGAACTTTTCAAGTTATAGACAAAAGCTAAACATTAGACCTGTGTTTATTTAGGTTTATGTGTATAGTTTAAGTCCTTTTTTCCCGGATTACCTTTCTGTAGTATTTTAAATTCTAGCAAGGCCGTGTTTAAATTTAAAATTGTTCTAAAGTTGTACAAATATATCTCTTAGTGTTTAAAATGAGCTTGATAACATTCAAGCCTTTGACTCCGTGACACCAACAGATAGAGGAGGGAAATGCTGCCTGCTGCTCGCTTTCTGTAGTCCACACGTGACAGGAAGCCAATGTCAACCTGACTCCTGTTGACCAAGCAGCTGCTTTAACCCATAGCACTGCTATTCAGCTCTATCTAGCTCCAGAAGAACAATACGGTGCGTGGGCGGTAAGGGCACACGTAAACACCGTGAGCTGTGCTGGAGTTTCCGTGTGCCTTCAAATATGCAGGAGCAACAGTAATAAGGCGAAACGGCAGTACAACGAAGGTCAGAGTTTTCCTGCCTCACAAGAGAGAATCTTGTTTCTTGTTTGTTATTGGTTCAACTATGACCTCTGTAAGCTGTTTGTTAGCAGCAATTTAACTTTATTTAAATACTACGCATTTACTCATGAAGCAAGTTTCAGCCTCATTCATAAAATCATTCACTCTATAATAATAATAATTAAAAAGAGCTTGGATAGATTGTGCGAGAGCTTTAATGCTGCATGTAAAGTGTATGGACATAACAGACAAAAGCATGACAGAAGGCGAGGATGAATGGAAGGATAAATGCAGAAACCATGTGCAAGCACAAAAACCATACATATACTTTGTCCCACTTCTGACATTTTCCTTTAAAAAAGGGAAGAACATGCAGTAAAAATGTGCAGACCGCACACATTCTTCACGCCACACCTGCACATGCTTTTACAGAGCAAGCCGAGCTGCGGTGAAAAACAATGCGGGACCCCAATTCGACATTTTTTATTATCATCATCATCAATTTTTACACATACAAGCATACCTGTAAGAATAATAAAAAACAAATATGAATATAAACCATCCACAATTTATGAACATCACTGATATTATTTGCAGCCTCTTCGTAATTATACAAATTATTACTATCATGGTAGCTAATTATTGGGGCTAAAAATAGCTTAGCCATGCTTAATGGTCTGTTTTTTCTTGTGTGCACTGATGTAGTCTGACTATGCATTATTCATTTATCTTGCCAGGGCCCTTTGTTCTGAATTTCACAATATATCCTCTGCAACTTTTTTCCCAGAACTGAGACCACAAAATCAAAACTTCCATTTAGGCCACTACACTTCACAGGCAGGAGAGAATTCAGCTCCTTTTATGTGTTATTTTTATTGTTATGTCTAAGATGCTGAAGTGAAAACAGTCATTTTGAATGGAAATGATGTCATAAGGAAATGTCAACATCTATTCATGGCTAAAGATGGGACTGTCAAAAAGGCTTGCTCTAGTAGCAATTTACTCTAGATTGCAAACAGGTGTGTGAGAAGTGCTAGAGTCAGTCTTTTACATTATAAAGATGTAGGACGAAGCTATGAACGACGGTTTATACCATCTGAAACTCCACTCTCCTTAGCTTTGCATTGAAAGAAATTTGAACAGTAGACTTAAGATTAAACAAACAACAGCACAACTTGAAATATCATAATAATAATATTTAAATATTTAACCTCATTTTTCTTTACAGCACTGATTCACTAATTCACAGTAACCTCAGCATGCTTTATATTGTAAGCGAGGGACGCTACAATATTAGAAATAAATCCCAGCAATCACACGATCACGTGGCGACAGTGAGAAGAAAATAAATCCTTTTTAATAGGAAGAAACATCCAGGAGAACCAGGCTAAGGAACGTGGTAGCCACCAGCCGTGTGACGTGTTTAGATAACTGCTAGCAGGCGAGTTACCAGTATCATTTCTCTTCATAAAACTACTTTCCTCTTTTCGAGTTGTTGATACGCTTTTGCACTGATGCTTTTCAAATATTGTTTCTTCTGTTTGCAAAAAGCTGCATAAAAAAGAGGGCTGAAGGCTGGAACGGATAGATGCTTAATCGGGGAATCAAAGCTAGCAAGAATACAGCCTTACAACCCATATGGAAAAGGAATTGTAAAAACATATATGATTTACTCATGAAAGTGGCCACTTTCTCATTACTTTCATATATTTTTTTAGTAAGTATCCAAAACATACAAGTTTCATTATATAATTTTTCAAGGGATCTTATGTGTTTTCACTCTTGTATGCTTTTCATACAAGTTTCATACAAGACAGATACGAACTTTATAAGATTTATATATATCTTTTCCATATGGGAAGTGTTCATAGTTCACCTCTCCAACAGAGTCACTCTTTAGAGGTTTGCTCTCATTTAAGATCAAATCAAATACTCCTTCAGTGAAATAAATATGGTCATATAGCACTACTCAGACATGGGCTACGTCCACACGTACTCGGGTATTTTTGAAAACGCAGATTTTTCTATGCGTTTGCACCTTTCGTCCACACGTAAACGGTGTTTTCGGTCACTGAAAACTGAGATTTCTAAAACCTCCAGCCAGGGTGGATATTTTTAAAAACTCTGTTTTTGCATTTATATGTGGACCAGAAAAACGGAGAAAACGCAGCGTCAAAGATGTGCGCCTTTTTTGACGTCACACTGTGCGCCACGTTATTGTTTCGGTGAAATGAATTTCTACAATACTGTTACTGTTAATTGTCTCTGCAGTGTTTAAATGCTTACATATACACACACAGTTACTGTCCCTCCACACATACGACTCGGTTCTGCTTCTATGCCCCAGCTTTGTTTACTATTTCCCACCGAGGCTTCTAGACTTCTGATTGGCCAACATTTCTACACAGTTAGGAATATAGCGCCACCTGTTGCTTTGGCATGTTCCTAGCAGCGTTTTCCTTCATTTCTGCGTTTATGTGTGGACGGGATTATTTTTTAAAACGAAAACGGAAAATCTCCGTTTTCAAAAATACCCGTGTACGTGTGGACATAGCCATGGTTGCTACTGTGTTTGAAGGACTAACAGCTAGCTAACTATCATGCTAGCAAACTGTTGACGTTATCCTTTTTTTCATCTTCTCTACAAAACTCCTTTCATGAAGCTTGCTAGCTTTGGACTGAACAATATAAGCGTTAAAGACTTGACACACCATGCAAATAAAACTCTTTTTGGACTCACCTATTCTTAATGCACTCATTCACAGATCATGTAATTTCAATGGATGAATTCGCAGCGTTTATTCTTCCAGACCAAGCTTGAATTCTTCAGATTTTTCTAATCTGAAACAGATGTGACCAATCAGACCACTCGTAGCTCAAAACGGGCACCGGTAGTGACTATACAGTGATGTGGAAATACTAAAATAATACCGTTTTACCTCATAGCTAGGTGCTGCTCCGGGTCAATCGGCCCTCTGAAATGATTTCCCTCCTCAGATGTGTTCCCAACTCTGCCAACAAGAGCTCAAACTGCCCCACTGGCACCTGAAAAATGTATGAAAGCGGCCATGATACAGCTTCAACTCCTGGATCAAACTATGAAGCTCTCCCTGCTGCTGCCTTCTCTTGAGAGTTGGATGAACCCAGAATGTGTTGCTTCCTTTTGCTGCTTAGAAACATCACGACCAGCTCATCATCGCTTGATACCGTTTTTATTTTTTTCACAGTCTGTTTTTTGAGGATGAATTTTCCACAAAACCACAACAAGTGCGGATCCAAAAAACTCGGAATTTTGGGTTTGCTTTTTTTGCAATGCGCTTGATGTGTAACGGCCTTAAGACTCACATTTAAACTAACACTTACCACTGTTCATCATCTCCCATATTGTGCTAACCATTCCCTCCTTAAATTAGTTTTACAACCTCAAAACTTTTTTTAGATTTACAGTTCACTGACTATCAAAAGAATATGATTCAGTTAAAGCCTTGTCTCACGAAAACCATTTCCTGATGCATCTCACTCCAACACCAGACAGCACCTTGTGCATAATTGACATGCTAGTGACATAGTGACAAAACTGCATTGTTTACATGGAAATGACACCAATCTGGACACACCCACTCCCACACTGGTCTCAGCAACGCTCATGCCCAATGAAAAGAAACCTCAACGTCAGCCCTGAATGTAAGCATTGCTGTACAGGTTCATCAAATACATCAGCAAAATATATCCTGACTAAACAATCATGATGAATAGTCATAGTTTGTTCCATGGTGTGTATAATCCTGCTACATGAATTAAGATTTAATGAGTTTGTAAGACAGAGTTTCTAGTCTGCACAAGGATTGATTGAAACATCTAAGCAGACTAAAATAAATGCTTTTAAGGTTTCTTTTTTTCTGGTCAACCAAATAGTTTCTGAAATTGTGGCGATTGGTCCACTTAAGAGGATTCTTGATCCTCTTATCTACCCCTGACCAAAAGCTGCCCAAAATAAATGGAAAATTTGAACCAGAAGAAAACTTATTTTAGTGCTTGATGAGCCCAAACTCAATCTCAGTGCATCAAATAATTGTGCTGCAGCTGGTAACTGGAGGCATTGGTGACAGTCGTCGAAATAGCAACAGGTTATTTTCTAAATTCTTATCATGGTCATATTTTTCTAGGCTCTTTTTATTAAGTAGTGCCACCTATATGTGCCTTCAGTGTACGTTCTGGAGGGTTCTCCACACACAGCAGCTGGTAGCTCTGAACTCAAACAGAGGGCGTACTTTGTCTCTCCAACGCCATGTCCTGAAATATTCAAGAGCTCCAAGTTTATGAGACAGTTGCTGCCATCTGTGCCCCAGCGTTCAGTCCTCCCATCATGGCTGAACATACGGCCAGCATCAGAACAGATATCTATGAGAAGTATCAAAATAGATTCTTCACCCTTCTTCGTACTGCAAATCTCAGTATCCCCAATGGCACAAACAACACTCTTCATTTGCTCACACTTGCACACACACAGAAAGCCGTGCAAAATACCGCAACCGTAGAGTCAAAATTTCCATATCCATGAGAGAGGAAAGGAAAGGAGGAAACATTTACACAAGACTGCCTTGACACATTTGAGGAGCTCTTTTCTCTTAGATGTCTTTTTTACAATGTCATTGTGGAGCAACCAAGCTCCTGTGGGCTTACTGAGTTTCTTACTAAATGAGAGATTTCCTGAGACAAAAAAGCGGAGGAGGAAGGGTGCAATCAGTCCAGGTTTGTTCGAGGCAACATCACTTCCTTCCTTACCGTTAGGAGAGTGTCAGAGTGAGACATTCAGATGTGGTTTTCACCGAGCCCTTTCCCAGGACAGTAATGCAGAGCGATTCTAATGGTGTCATTCAAAGCAGCTGCTAAACGCCTTGCCTAAGCAATTCAAACCGCCTCCACAGACTGCAATACAGTCAACAAAGAACTTATCTTCCAAGTGAAACTATTCATCGCTGAATGAGTTTGTGTGCTGAAAAAGTAGAGGGTATTTTGAAAAGACCTCAGACACCTGAATGGCCACTTTTCTTTTTGGGAACCATTGTCACTGCATCACATTTTAATTCACCTGTTCTGGAGCAGCACCGCTAGTTCAATTCCACCTTAAAACAGCAATTCTGAGGACTGATGTTCATGGGTGAGGTGAAAAGGCGCCACTGAAAATATCTGCATTTGAAATGAGCAACTCCAAGTGAAGACATTTTGTGTAGGTCAGTGGCCCACACGCACCAAATAACCTTCGGCCCCGCTCATTTCCCTCACGCAAGAAAGGGGTCACCGGTCCGTGACAGTCAAAGAACCTGCGATACAATGCGTTGCTTAATCACTTCTCTCCAAAGACAAACTCGAAATGTAGCTTCATTCAATGACCTGTTTATGTTACCATTTTACACAATATGACAATTAGTCTGGCAGTGCTCATAGAGATCCAACGTGTATGAAAAAGTGAACAATAGCAAACTGGAGCGTATTTCATCAACTCTATAAATGGAAAATGGTATCTGCGCTGTTTTAGAGGAAACGTGGAAAATCGGGCCTTTTTAAGCGAAAGTCCAAAAAGAAAGACTGTTAATAGAAATTGCAATGGGACCACTGATAAGAACCAGTCAACACTGGCCAATCAACATTTCCTTTCACTGTGTTTTCTCAAGAGCAGCAACCCCGATGCATTAAACACACCACCAAAGAGTCTGCATCTCATGTTTAGTAACTATTGGAAAGGATAGCATGCGTAAGATGATACGTGGAAGACACAGCTCAGGAATGTCCGTGTGTGAATTTGTGTGCTAGCGCCTGCGGAAGGGAGGGGGTCGTCCTTCAATGAAGCTAGCTGGTGTTGTTTAGGCCTGTGTTTACATAACCTACTGTATGTGGTCAAGTGAGAACAATGGCACGCAGGCCTCCAAAATGACAACCTAAGACAAAGTGTCAGCAACGCTACGAAAAAGCGACTCAATGCAACTAAAAGTCCTTTTATATTTAGTGAAAAATGGAGGCAAACGTGTGTGTGTGGCCGATGGCTCGACCAAGCTGCGTGTTTTTCAAAGCAGATTAAAGAGCAGGACAGGAAGGGCCAGGTTTAAGGAAACAGGAAAACTGATGCAAGGAAATGAACGACGTCACCAGACAGCCCACTGCAGTCTACGATCAAGTAAAATCCAGACACAGCGCAAGTATGGATTCTTTGCTCAAGTCACCAATGAAACTTGTACTTTTGACAGGTACGTGAGCTAATTTATACTCGACGGGTACCAGATGTCTTACTGGGAGACTGTTTTAAATGTCCCTCAGAGGGGTCCGCATTATCAAGTATTATTAGTCTGGAAAGGTGGTTTTGTTTAACATAAATTTTCTCTTCAACTTTATTTCTGTTGGGGGGGTTTAACCGGTTTTTGACAGGTACGTGTTGCTTTTCGGTATAAGTTGAAGTTTGATGGATTACATGACTGACTCTGCAACTTTTAGTAATTTGGAGGTTAACTTGTTTAGTTTTTTATATGATCACACGTCTTCAGGAAGGTTATAATAATGTTGTGGTGTAATTAAAACATACACAGTGTGTCTCTTGTGTCTACGCAGCGTGGCTCTCGAGTCTGACGGGCCCATGCGTCCCCTCTGACATTTGTGTTTCTTGTCACACACTTGCAACATGTAAGACCTTGAATGGATCAAACAAGGCCTGCTACTGTAATCACGGATACACCGGAGACGGAACGACATTTTGCAACGGTGACTACACGCACGCATACACAAATCAACCTTTATATTAAAGAGCACACGCAGCGCGACCGTGGAAGCCTTTGTTGCTGTGACTGCGCGTCGTAAACAACAGTATTAGGCCTACGTTTCGAAACAAGCGGGCTAATTGAACATTTTTAGAACATTCCACTTGACGGAGCAGAGCATAGATGTGAGGCGTTTAAAATATAACTCTGGGTGGGTTAAAGCTTCTTATGATGGCTCTCGATGGCAAAAACCGTTTTTGTCAAAACTTAATGAGGAACAAGGCACTGCTATGGTCATATTATCAGTATAAATCACTGTGACTTGTGCAGCTTTTCTCTTCTGGAACCATTTATCTCTGATTATCTCAAAATAGTCCACAGACATGAAGCAAATTAGCGACCTAAGGATGCTCGTGTGCAAGCAAACAAGATTTATCATTGTAATTCAGCTTAACTCTGGCCAGTTTAGAAAACACAGGCAAAAGGAATGGCTGAAAGTCATTTGAAGTTAGTTTTCTTGTGTTTCCTGTTTGTGTATGATTGACTCGCTGTGCTGGCTTAAAACAGCTACAGTTAGGGGGGGAGGTTTTTTAGAGTTTGCTTGCCTAAAAAGTTGCCACAGAGTTATTCACAAAGGGAACAGTGTGAAGTGGAACATATGTCCAGATACAGCTTAATTAGAAGGATTTTAATGGCCTGCATCGCCTACAGTCGGCATTGTTAGTCCTGTTATGTTTCTGGGCTGTTTAGAATTCCTGGAACTCTTTGGTTTCCTGGCCAAATCTGACCACAATCACAGCGTACATAGTCCAAGGGCCAAACGTAAATGAAAATGTTAGAGGGGTTTTTGTTTGTTAAGGTTACACTGAAGCCAGAGACGTAAAATTAGGACGATTTTAACTAGCAAGAGCATTTCAGGCTGTGTCAGCTCATGCTTTATTAAATCTGCATTTTTACCAAAACTGTTTGGAAAATTCACATGAAACAAACAACAATTGTAGATTTCACACAAACATCTTTAATTTTATCATCTTTAGCGATGATAGGAGGGTAAAATGGATCCATAAAAACAGGACATTAAAGTGAATCATGAAGTATGTGGGTGAAAAGTCTGTGAGGATGACAGATAAATGATCACATGTGCTATGGGAGTATTTCCTCTCTGACTATGGTCACCTTTCTCGCTGAAGCAGAGGATTTCCCTTACCGGACAGATTGTGTGCCAAAGGTACAGAGGAGAGGAAGAGCAGAGTGTCCATCATACCTCGACAAGTAAAAACAACAGTGGAAAGTCTTAGCAGGTCCTTGTTAACAAGGGGCGGAAGGTGTGTTTGGAAGTAAAAGAAAAGCTGGAACAGCATTTTCTGTAATGAAGCAGCATCTTCAGCAGTGCTCGGTTAGCCTGGAAAGCAAAATATTTTAGGTAATTTGACTTCCATGAAATCAAACACAGGCAAACAACTGCAAATCAATCACAAATTTGAACTATTTAAACTGCGTGCAGGTTACACCCAGCCAAGGCTTTAATCAAACTTCAGACTAACATCTCTGAGCTTCATCAGCTCCACATCCACACCACAGCAATCATGGATCAAACTTCAGAGTGTACTACTCAAAGTAACTCAACAACAATGATACTAAAAAGGATCTGGGAAGATGTTATGTTGAGATTTATGGCTTAATATATAAATTGATATGAAAAAATTGGTTGCTTTTTTTTCCATCCAGTATAATTTCAACAAATTTAGGGGCAAAAAAATTCAAGTTGGCTCTTGAAATTTCCAAAAATGCTGTCTTTGTAGTAAACTTTGCATAGCATCTGGTTAATCATGGAGGATTAAATTAAGATTTGAGTCTGAGTATTTCAGTGATTTTTAAATTAATACTGCACATTCAAAGAAGATCTGATTTATTGCTGAAGAGACGGCGCTTTCATTTCTCATTAGAGTGAAATGCATTTCAGCCTCAACACAAACCTGGACAGGAAATGAATCTGCTGAGACAAGATGGAAATATGATATTGTAACAGTTTAAGAATAAAAAGTAGCCTTTTTCAAAATGCTGTAACTTTTAATTTGTAAAAAAAAACAAACAAAAAAAACATGAATTTTAATGCAAAGCAAACATGCAGACTACATCAAACTCCTTTCATCTTTGTTCTGGGTCATCTGTTAACCAGCTGGTTTACCCACTCCGTGAGTAACAGAGTAACAAGCTGAATCTACTTTGCTTATTGAGGATGAAAGCTTTTGAGCTCATTTTAGCTTTCGTATTTCCATTTCCTCACCACAGATGATGACGAGTGCCAGAACGTGACTAACATCTGTGGGGACAGGGGCCAGTGTACCAACACAGTGGGCAGCTACTACTGTAACTGTGTCTCTGGATACAAATCGACAGGACGGGACGAGTTCCTGCCCAACGATGGCACTGACTGCATCGGTAATGTCTGGTTGACCTGTTCAGGATTTAAATATACCAAACTTTGTTTTGATCAGTAACATAAAGAGTTATAAAGTTTAACGAGGGCGTGAGAATGAATTATCAATGAGCAACATGCGTGCAAGAACTGCAGGTCACATATTTGTGTTTAAAAAAACCAACCTATTCTTATTTTGAGGTATTAATGCTGCCTAGACAAACATCTGTAACTGCATTAACTTTGTCAGCGAGCAGCCAACTTAAGGGAACATCCAACTGCTTTGCTTTAATTGAAGCTGAACTCTTCATTTGCATCTTTCAGATATTGATGAGTGCGAGTCAGAACAGGTCTGTGGACCAAACTCAGACTGCCATAATACAAATGGATCTTTCTATTGCACCTGTCAGCGTGATTACATCCTGACTTCAGGCCCTAAGCACTTTCATCCAGAGAGCAAAGTTAGATGTAAAGGTCGGTATGAGGATGGAAGAGCACACACACACACACTGATCCTTACATTCAAGGACATACATCTTTTTTCATCTTTCTTTTTTTTACTTGCTTTCACACATCTACACACAACCCAGACACAGCCATTATTGTGTGTGTGTGTGTGTGTGTGTGTGTGTGTGTGTGTGTGTGTGCACTGCTCACTCGATGCAATACATCGAGTGAGCAGTGCAATCCTGAATTGTTTGATGTTTTAAGTAAAGTTGATGATGAAGAGAGCTGCTGTTTTTTCTAAATGAAAGGCAGACGGGTGAAGTCGTGGTAGTGAATCAAAGATGTGCTTTTGCAAACTGTTTGTTTTCCAGAGCATCCCCAGAAATACTGCCATGACAACACCGGCTGCATGACGCAGGTTGTCAACAGAACATTGGAATCTGTGAGTACTCCTTTCTCACAATTTTAACCAAACGGGGTAAAAAAGAAAGGATAAGATGATGCTGCCCTCTGTTGGCGAGAAAGAAGACAACCAGAGGGTGGAATAGGAAAACGGCTGAAAGGACTCGAGATTGTATGATAACAAGGATATGCAACACCAGCCGCTATGATCCAAACGCAACCTGCAGTTTCAATCAGCAGTTTCGGTTTGGACCTGCAGTCCTGCCCCCTACAGGAGAGCAAAGTTATAGCAGGACCAGTTAATGGATGTCATGTAGCACATTTTGTGTTCCTTGTTACAGGAGAATGGGAGAGATTTAATTAGCGTGTGGTTAGGTGATGATTTATGTAAAACTGGCTCACTAGCGTGATAATTAAGCTGAGTGTAATCCGTCGTTCATGAACTGATGTTTATAAAGAAAAGCAAAAAAAATGCTGAAGGTCATATTTGGGGATTTACTGCATGCAGCTGTGATTAGTTTGAAGTTAAGAGGAGTACGTGAAAATAATTTAGCATCTTTTCAAGTAGTAAAAACGCTTGACACAATTGCCTCCTTTTGTAGAGTCTTCACGTGATTATATATGTGCACACGTGTGAATAGGATGAATAGGATACGTCACGTTTTCATGTAAAGTTTGGTCGTTTCACAGCTGTGATCCGAAAAAACATAACAAGGGCATCTATCAATCTAAACATTTCTCCGCCACCAGATGAGCAACCTCACGGAGCCCCAAAGTCTACTGAAAGAAATTGCCAAGCAGACGTCTGGTGAACTTACTTCAGTGGAAGTGATTGCATATGTTGAGGCCTTGAGTAGATCCGCATCAACGCTGGGTGCCGCGGAGAAGGATTACGCTGTCAAACCATCTGCCATCAACTCGACTCTCTCAGTAATCTTTGTTTACCATTCTTGTTCCTCAGTCAACAGTTGGAAGTCTGCCTGAAGTGCAGCTATGCTTTGAACTGGTTTAAGAAAAAGTGGCACTGGTTGCAGCCCATTGCCTTCTTAACAGTTACGCCTTGGCGATACTAATGTGCTAATGTGTCATTTTTATTCTTAGCACTTATTATTTTGTTGTTGTCCCAAAGCTGACAGCAAAATTACCCATTAACCAATAATTTTTTAAACACAGTGTAGCTGCTGCTTGTATTTAATGAGAGGCCAAAAACAGCCAAACTGATGTAAACATCCCGTTCTAATCATACCTAATTGGAAGCATATTGCAGTGCAGACATAACATACATTACATGCTATATTATTGTGCACATGTTATACTCGAAGCAAATCTTTTCAAACAGAAATTAGTAAGTGCAGTAAACAACCTGGTGGAGAAGGATGAACTGGTGGCTTGGACCAGAATGAAAGAGGAACGTCGTGAGCATACCATCACCAAGCTGCTGCATGTTGTTGAAGAAAGCGCTCTGTCTTTGGCCTGCAATTACAAAACTCCAACAGAGCTTGAAATCAAAGCCACAGAAATGGGTGAGGCTTTCAGTTAATTGTCACTGTGATGCATTTAATTCCTTTATTTGCTTTAAAACCAGACAGGGCGCCCCTACGTTTGCTTAGAAGCTTCACTGTTTAAAAATCTGTAAACATAAATGAATGACATGAATTAATTCACCCTAAAATTCAATGAGCGGTTCAAAAATACAGAAAAAAATTACTGAAGGTATCAAAATACACAAAAGGCAATTATGAAAAAAATAGTATGAATTAATACAGCATATGTATTAATTAGATATGGTAGTATAATAGTAGGTGTTGCCCGTTATTATTATTTTATTTGAATTGTCAGTCGGTCATTAAATTATTTAAATACTATTTATTTATAATTTTGAACCTCATGGCTTCATTTCACTGTTTTATTTTATTTTATTTATTTTTTCTCCACTGTTTTATTTTTTTTATTTTTTTAATTAATTAATTTATTTTTTTCTCCACTATTTTATTTTCGAGAAAGTGAAACACAACTTCACCCTCGTGCAATGTTGAATATTTTTTGGGGGGTACGGGTTCTTTTTTATTTATTTATTTCATATCTGTCCTCCTTTTGTGTGCTTGTTGTTGCTTTGGATCTGTCTCCTTTTTTCTGTTTCAGCAGAGAGATATTCTTCCAAGTCGTAATCTCTTTTTAGAGCCAAATAACATTTTAATCCACTTTAGCTTTTAGTTTCTTCTTTTCTGTGTCCCAAATAGCTTTCCTTACAGTGTGTTGTGATTTGGTTTATTTTGATTGGTGTTTGAACAGCAGTGATAGTTACAGTGTGCCTGATAAGACTCAGTAACTATCACTGGGCTCAGCTCTCCAGTTTGGCGAGGCTTTGAAATGGACCTCTTTTTTTATCCTCAACCGCAGAAGTGAAACTCTTCACCTTCGAGGCTCATCACACAAAAGCCAAACTGTCTGCGTCCATGAGAGGAGATCATATAAATCTAACACTGAAAGTGAGACCAGAAGAAGACCGAAATGGTAAAGTAGCTTAAAGCCTAAAAGGAAAATCAGATGCAATCTGTGCCAAAAAGAAAAGTTTGTATTAATAGATTTTTTTTTCCTCAGGAAGCGTGTCAGTGGTGTTTGTGCGATATGACAGCATCAGTGACATCCTGAAGCCGAGCAGCGACCCAGGTGTCACTGACTACTCGCGGTATGCAGGGACGGGGGAAATCACTGTCAACTCCCAAGTCATTGCAGCAGCCGTCAAACCTGCTGACGTTTACCAACTTGACCATGTCACCTTCACTCTGAGACACAGCGAGGTACAGACTGCACAGAGTGCTGAGGCAGGCTACATTGTTTGTTTTCTTACTTCTGCATTTGTAGAATGTAATGTCAAAACAGAAAGTCGCTGCTCCTGTACACATCACTGCAGCTTTTCTTAAACGATGCGATTACTAGAGATTTTCATTCATTTTTATTCTCTATATAAATTCAGTCTGATCCTTTTGCTCGATTTGATCAGGGTAAATGATTCAAAATAGTTTATGTTACTCAAGGTTTTTCATTTAGAAGCGTCGTGTGATAAACAAGCAAAATACGGCGTTAAAAACAAACGTTGCTGCTCGCTTTTGTGCCACTTTAAACTTACAGCGAAACTTTCTATTCTGCAAACGAGTCATTCATCAACATTAGCTAATAGGATCTTGTTCAGTTCTCTCGTCAGTATCTCATCATATATATCCTTGTCAGACTGGGGCGTTGTGCTTTTGTTGTGAGAAATAGCTTCCTCAGTCCCAGATTGGGTCTGGCAGTAACCTGATAACTGCCAGAGTTTCCATTAAAGTCAAATTTGAACAAACTCACATGGGAGGAACAGTTAGCGCTTTGTGTAAAGTTTTTATGAAATTTTAAGATTTCGCACCGTGCATTTCAGCAATGACCTTTCATTTAAAGGGAATAGCTGAGGAAACGTGACGAGATTATGGAAAAACGTGGGTAATGAGATAAACGGCCCTAAAAATTAATGTACTGGTGTTTTCTTTTAGGATAATTAAAATGTATGAAAAAGTCAAATCATTATTTTTGTTGCTCCCTTGAGTATTAAGGCTAACAAAGGACGAGTTGATTTATTTTTGAGCTGTGAAAATTCTCTGTGAACTGCCTTCTTTGAAGAGCAACAATCAATAATTTGGGCCCCTTTCTTGTGCAGATACTTTTTACTACTGAAGCAGATTTTTTTCTCCTGTGATGCGCGGGATGCTTTTTTCTTGCACCTTTTAAGTTTTTAAGTCAGGACTTTGAGAGTATAAAATACAAAATTTAAAACGTTTATATACAAACATATTGTACTGGTATTTTCTTTTAGGATCATTAAAACATATAAGAAAGTAAAATCATTATATCAATATATTATATCATTTAGAATAGGCCCAGTGAGCCCAGCAAAAAAGCTCATGTGCCAGTGATTAATGATCTTCCCATTACATTTATTTTATGTGCGCTTGCATGTCAATGGCAATATTAACGTGAAAACTTGGTTAAAGCAAAGCTCATAAATAGTGTTAGAATCTATAACAGAACAACAGGCTGTGATGATTTCTCATAGCGGTTTTGATGAGACCAGCTCTGGGATCAGTTTAAGCCCCTATTGATTTGTTATCCCAAAGCAGCGAGCTGCAAAAACTAATAATAACTCCACAGTTAACAGTCTTTGTTCCTCTCCACCCCCTGAAGCCCATAGACACTAAAGCTGATGTGACGAAGTGCGCCTTCTGGGAGTACGAGGCGGATAGCCTGCAGGGCCGGTGGGCCACTCACGGCTGCAAGACCGTCCACGTCAACAGCAATGCGACCACTTGCTCCTGCAATCACCTCACACACTTTGCTATCCTCATGTCCTCTGGGCGAGCCAACGTGAGTGAGCATGCACTAAATTACAACAGTGAAATATGGAGCGAGATCAAGGAGTTTTTTAACAGCTTTTTTCACCAATGTTTCCACGGTTACCGAGGGAGAAATTTCAGTTCATGCAAAATAAACATTATGTTGTCTTGTTTTTAAGTCATATATTATTTGCTTGGATGACAATTAGTCGCCTGTTAACTTACGGTCTTTAGGTTTATCTGAGAAATTGAAACATGTGGATTTATCTGTGAAGACTATGGATATTTCTACTAAATATTTTGAAAGCGCTGCTTTGTTTACAGTAGAAAGATAAAAAAAATCAACTAAGGCCAAATGCAGAGGAAGTCTGAACGGGTCCTAGAGGCAAGGTGACTCAGTGCACATGTTTGGCATCTATAAGAGATATCCACCCACTACTTTTTGAAACCTTCTCTTCCTTTATTGTTGGTTTCAATTCCAATTTAAATTGTTTGGTGAATTTCACACCAACAATGAGGAAATTCCTTTTTTTTAAACTGACAACAAACGACTTGCCTGTAATTTTTGGACCAGTATCGCCCCAGAACGTCTCCAAGCACAACATGCTGCTGTAACTCCAGCCTGTGCCGACGTTATGCCAAATGATTCCAAGCAGAAAACACAACAACTCGGCGCTCCACGAAACTGTGAATGAAACGCCTCCCTTTCCATTCGCTTCTCAGCTGGTGGCCCACTATACCATCCTGACCCGGATCACCCAGCTGGGAATGATCATCTCGCTCATCTGTTTGTTCATGTGCATCTTCACCTTCTGGTTCTTCAGTGAAATTCAGAGCACCAGAACCACCATCCACAAGAACCTGTGCTGTAGCCTTTTCATGGCTGAATTCATCTTCCTGGTGGGGATCAACATGTACACGCATAAGGTGAGGATGCCCTTGACTTAGTGGAACGCGAAACATCGTCCGCTTGCCTAACCTGTGACATTCAGCTTTAAATCTGGTGTAAATCTGTTCTTATTTGACTTGCAGATAATTTACTTTATGAAAATAGAAAGTAACAGAACATCTCAACATACACATTGAATAAAGATACACTTATATATGGATACTGTAACACTTTTTTAACACAGATTTCAAATAAAATTGTAAAATCTCTCTCTGTCTTTCTCTCTCGCGTCTGTTTCTTGGCAGCTTTTCTGCTCTGTGATTGCAGGGCTGCTGCACTACTTCTTCCTTGCGGCCTTTGCCTGGATGTGCATCGAGGGCATCCATCTGTACTTAATAGTGGTTGGCGTCATCTACAACAAAGGCTTTCTGCACCGTAACTTTTATATTTTCGGCTATGGAAGCCCAGCGGTAGTGGTGGCCATTTCTGCAACACTAGGCTCCAAGTATTATGGCACGGATAAAGTGTAAGCTGACAATATTTGCAGCTTTTTTTATATATATATGTATGTGTGGATAGACAAAGGGTCGTAAAATGACTTCTTCATTTTTCAAACTCATTCAGGAAGCAAGATAAACAAGTTACATTAATTATAAGTACAAGGGGACATAGATTAAATTTGGCCTGGAGGGACATGAAGGAAGTTGAAGATGGTTGTGCCGTGGGGCAGAAAATAAATTCTGAAATGTTTTGGGTACCACAGAGAGCTTGATAAAAAAAAAACCCTAAAATAGTAGCCCTGTTGTTTATTAGTGTAAAATGCTATTACAAAAGACGAGATAAGTTATGCAAAAGACGTGTTGATTGCTTTTTTTAGGGGGTTTTAGGGGTTTTATCCTAAGATAAGAAAGCTTATGTACAGTATTATTATAATTAACATCAGCGAATTTTACACTAAGGTGGAAATCATAATTTGCAAAATATGAATCAAACGTATTAAAATGTTATTAAATATTATTCCATCATAGGTGTTGGCTCAGCACAGAAAACCACTTCATATGGAGCTTCATTGGACCTGCATGTTTGATCATCCTGGTAAAATCATACATCATGACTCATGTGTTCAAATAAGCAAGTAAAGTAATTGTTTTTAATAATAGATATTCATTTGATTGTTGTTTTTCCACTAAAGGTTAATCTCTTGGCTTTTGGAGTAATCATCTATAAGGTATACCGGCATACTGCTGTGAAAAAGCCTGAAATCAGCCACTATGAAAACATCAGGTAGGATTATCTTTACTCCCGTTGAGTAAGTTGGAAAAAAGAAGGGAGAAAAAAAGAAAGTCAAGTTGTAGGTTCCTTATCTGGTGGATTATTAGGGTATCATGTGGTGCCTTTGCAGAATTAAATTACAGCTGAGTTCTTTGTTGATTGAGAAAGGAGCTTAGCCACGTGCAGGGTGTTCAAATCGGTGCTATCTCCCTCTCAGGTCCTGTGCCCGTGGTGCCTTGGCTCTGCTGTTTGTGCTCGGTGCCACCTGGACGTTTGGAGTCTTGCACATTCTCAATGAGACAACCCTCACTGCCTATTTGTTCACCATCACCAACGCCTTCCAAGGGATGTTCATTTTCATCTTCCTCTGTGTGCTGTCCAGAAAGGTAACATCAGCTTTTTGGGATTTTTTGTTTTTGCTTTTTCCTTTTTTTTTGAATCAAATAGAACAAATAGACCCCAACAAAACACCTTTTATATAGTCAATTGAGAATATTAAGGTGAAGATGAAAAAAGAAACCTGTGTGTGAGCAAATGTGCATTTTTTGTTAGGATTTAAGCATCCGAACATGCTCAGTTTGTTTGGGTTTGCCATGTTTTCTCTCTCCCTAGGTGGTCAAATTGAGGCATAAATCTTTCCCCATCAAATATTTAATGAACTGACTGAAACTTTTCCTGTTACAAAATATCCAAGTGAAGGTTTATAAATGTATGAAAACCCTGTAAATATGTGCACAACACTGGCACAGCTCACCACTGTATGGATTAAACATACGTTGTATTATATCTAAAGCATATTTCTGTTGTGTGTTTGTCTTTTCAGATTCAAGACGAATACTACAGGCTTTTCAAAAACGTCCCCTGTTGTTTTGAATGCCTAAGATGAATTAATGCAGCCAAAGCCAGACCATCTGCACTTGTATAATAATAGTCTATAGTACAGCTTTTTAATATCCTGTGACTCGTGCTTCCACTTTTGGGAAAAATGGTGTGGGAGGATTTTAGTACAGATGTCTAATAAATTAGAACATGTAGCAGTGGTAGTTTCAAAATGTCTTGTTTGCTTTTTAACAGACTGGAATCCTAATTATGCAGCACACTTTTTGTTTGTTTGTTTTGTTCCATAAAGTACATAAAAAGCCAAACAATTGCATTGCCTTTTACACAAAAGCAATTCTTGTGAGAGTAACAATAGAATAAAAATAGTTTGCATATGTTCAGTTTAATTGAGTACCTTTACCTTTAGTGCCTTTATAAGCATTACACTCCAAATAATCAATGCCGTCCGTCTTTGTTCTCATCTTTTGTTTGAAATTGATTGTAAATTATTAAAATAAATAAAGCAAAACTTCTCTGTTGCCCATTTCTTTTAAACCGAAATGCAAAACAATCGTTGGGCTTGGTTAATGCATCCATCAGCCTTCTTTGCTAAATAAACACACTGCTAAGTGGGCAGGAAGTCCAACATCAATGGCTGTGTGTCAGTAACAATTGGATAGGCCAATGGCGCCATCTAGTGGAGATTATCGGGCGCACTCGTTCTTCCATAAACTCAGAGTATTTTTGCATTATTTATCTGCATGTTAAGAAAAAAATGAATTAATATGTGTTATCTCCTCAGCACATAGCATTCCTTAACTATCTGTCTCCTAGGCTGTGGGATCTTTTAATGAGGTTAAGAAACGTCAGCCTGGGGTCTAGCAATTAAACACATTTACCAAAAATTTCATTATTGTCTTCATGCTAGTACATTTGCATATATCATGACTCTACTAATAAACTGAACCTCAAACTTTTGAGTGAAACAAACGAAAGTGCTCGATTTTATAGAGCCAGGAAACGCTCTCCTGCTGCTCGTTCATTTCAGAAGTGGGGAAAGAACACTGTATATCGCGTTAATTATTAATGTATAGGACACATTTATTGATTGGAGGGTGCTAGCAAGCTATATCCTACAATACCTATATTACTGAACTAACAAGAAAGCAGTGTGTGTCAACTACAGCCTCCCAACAGTCCTCAGACTATCTGAGAAACTGTATGTCATTATTAAAAAGAGCATGTGGAGTTCCTTAATTAAAGGAAGTATAGTAGGGCGAGTTTTTTCATCTTTATTTATTTAATTAAATAATAAATAACCATCTAAATGGTAAAGGTGCTCTCACTGCCCTGGGAAACGTATAAGTACACATCAGGTTTGTGTTTATTTGTTTCACACATGGTTCAACAGAATTTCGTTTCCGACATGCAAACATCATTCCCATTAATATAGCACTGCACCCGTGAATGAAAAGGAGGAAGAATAAATTCTTATTGACACCTGCCCCCTATCTGAATACCAAACAATCTTACAAGTGGGCACCTACAACCCAAAGAGCACTCTGACATTTATCGACACTTAACAATGCAAAACAAAACAACAAAAGAGTAAAATCAACAGTACACAAAACCACAAGATGGCAAAGAAGAATTGTTCCTTCCACAATTAGCCCAAATTACTGTCGTGTTCTTCATATTGAATTATTGAATTCATATTGAAACACATTTTAAAACGGTGCATATTTGTACAACTCTTGAGATTATCATGGAGAGAGCTCCATATTCTTATGCCTACAACTGTTGGACACATTTGCCAAACTGATGCTTACAATAGCACAATAACACTTCCTGAACACAATACAAATAAACTTTGTAACTTAAAAGGTAATTTATTATTATTATTTGCCTTGAACATGATTAATAATGTCTGTAAGGTCACTAAATCTTTTAACTTCAACAATTTCAATTTTATAAACAGATTATTTGTATATTTAACATTATGAATCATTCGTAACATGCTGTAGAAAATGGGAGCAAGCAAATCTTATATCTGTTAGTGTTCCTCACGTTAGCTCTGCAGATCTGTTAAAGCTTATGGGAATAAGGAAACACAGCAAAGAGACCTGAGAAGTCCCTCAAACGCTGCACTGTAGCTGTAGTGTTGTAGTGTTGTAGTGTTGTAATGTTGTGGTGTTGTGGCTTGTGTCGAAACCCCTGAAGGTTTAAAGCTAATAAAGTTTGGAGCCAGACGTCTGTGACTGACAGGTAGATACTAATATATCAGTCTGCTAGGCGTGTCTGTGTTTGTGCTCTTTTTTTGATCATTTTAATAGAGAAAATAATATAAAAATTACAGCTTTTTATTTGTTTAATTGTAGCATATACAAACGTCTTTGGTCCAGTATTTATTTCTGTTTTATTTGCAGGTATATGTGCATCTGTCCAACTTGCTAGACTCTTGACAAGCCTGCCAGTTGTAGCTGATAACGGAGGACGTGGCTGTCTTTCTAAATATATTTACTCATCTGGCTCAAAAAAAAAAATCCCCAGGGTGATGTCACGGTGGCCATATCCCGTTTATGAAGTTTGTGACCTTAACTAGAACGTTCATTATTTTTCTTATTTTTAAAGCACCTATTTAGTCTTAAACGCTGAAACAGTAGGATGTTTTAAATCTGTCAGAAGACATATGGAATATAATTTTTTCTGTGATTTTGATACAATGTTGCCATTTTTTATTTCATTTGAATCTATGATTGTAATTGCAATTGAATTTAAAACCATGACAGGCTACCACTCAAGTGTGTTAACAAAAATGATTTAAAACAAGTTTGCAAGCTTCAAGACAAAAATATGATATCCCATATCACCCTAGAGGTGAAATAAAGACTGGGTGTGATTGCACAAGACAGACGTGCATTGTGAAATGTGAGCACGACCCTCACATCTCAGACAAACGCATCAGCTGATTGCTGCTCTATGTCATCAGCCTCAAACTTCACATGCGAACAGGGATGTTTGTTAACCCGTTTAGGCCAAGGCAGAATCTTTAAATCTGTAATGAAGAGCGGCGTGTGTGTGTGTGTGTGTGTGTATTATGAACATATTTGAAAACCAAGCGTTTCACTGATGTCTAAGAAGTAAAAGCACAAACCGGGCAGCAAACAGCGTTCTCCCTTTACTTGAGACACGAATCTCACTGCAGCGGAGCTTTGAAAAATGTGTTTATTTCTTCTTCTGAATGATGAAACATTTACATTTTCACAATGTTTATCTGTGATATACAACGTACAAATAGGCTTTAAATATATAAATTATTTTTTTTTTATTTTTTTGCCTGTCCCATTTGGTTCTTTAGCCATCAGAATTGTTGTCTGAAGACCAACAAGGAGACCCAATGGATTTATTTTGCCAAATCAACCATCATGGCATTGCCGTATTGGTCGATTTGATCGACCTTTGTTTTTATTATTTATTTTATTTTATTTTCAGTTGTTACAGACGGGACAGACATGAGTGAGGGATAGGAAAGGGAGAAAGAACGATGAAGGAAAAGAAAAACAGAAGGGGAGAGGGACAGTGAGAAAGGGGGGAAAAATATCTCCTGGATCACCTGTTGAGAGAAAAAGAAGAGAAAACAAGCAAAAAAACCAAACAACAACAAAAACAACACCATCGCATTAATCCAGCAGTAAATACTAAATATTAAATGTTGTTGTGCAGCACGCAGGACTGACAGCGCACAATGTGCTTTGAAGTAGCAGCCAAGAAAGGTGTAGTTTAAGTCTACAAACAGTGAACAACAGTTTTTAAGCCAACACATTCACAACTGTTGTAAAATATTCAAAAGGATAACATTTATTTATATATAATGCTTTTCTAAAGACACACCAACGGACTGATTTTGGGCACTGGAGTTTCTCGTAAAAAGACACTTTGACATGCAGACCAGAGAAGCCGGGGATCAAACCAGTGACCTTCCCATTAACGGACGACCTGCTCTGCCCCTTAAATTATCTTTGACATATCATTTGTGTCGCTCTGACAGCGCCACGGGTCAGCACGGCCTCACTTCAGAGAGTATGTGTTTATTTTATTATGTTCTTTGGCCTTATCACACGTCTGATGTGCTCTGAAGGATCAATGAGTAATGACAGCTCATGCATATAAAAGCACAGCTCTGAAACCTGATCTCCACTCCTCTCTCACCATGCGGGGTCTTGTCTTCTTCTTCTGTTGCCTTGTGGCTCTGGCCAGTAAGTATCATTCACTCAGTTCTACTTGTAGGAGGATAGCACCCCAAAACTTAATAATCTGCTAACTTCTCTTGAGAAGTTTGGGTAAGAACGTCCAAAAGGTCCCTTGTGAGTGTCCTTTATAGAAAAGTTGTACTGTTATTGTCAGGATTCAGGTTTATTCACGCAAATACTTAATACCTGGATAAGATTAGAATAGAATAGAATACCAATTGATTTAGTTGTCTCTGCTAATGATACTGGACTATTCTTCTGGAGTTTTCAGATTAAGTGTTTATTAGATGCCGTGTGTGTCTTTTAACATCTTAGAAAAACACTGTTGTTACTCTAACCAGGTGCCTGATTGTAGCATTGTGTTTTGTAGCACTGATGTAGACTCATAGTGTACCTTACAGTGTGTTATAATGCTAACACTATGTTTGACTTTCTTGCTTTTAGCTTGCCAAGCTGCTCGTTATGGTGAGTCTTTTTCCTTAATCTTGATCATAAATCCATCATATAATAATAATATTCTCTTCCAAATGCTTTAAGTTAGATGGTATTTAACTTTAATAAAAAACACTTTTCAGATCTCACCCTGAATTATAGGAAAACCTACGAGTACAAATATGAAGGACAAGTGAAATTTGGATCTGGCAAACCCAACCGAGCCGAGTCTGGCGCGAGGATAAAGTGCAACATCAAGATCTTTGGTGAATCTCCACAAGTATTCATTCTTCAGGTGAGAGTCCCAGCAGACAGTGATATAAATCCACACACTGGTTACTTAAAGTTAGAAATGATGCGCATTTCTTCTTTAGTAGGCTTGATTACTATAACAGCATCTTTACAGGTCTACCTAAAAAATCATACAGACAACTACAGCTCATTCAGAGCTCTGCTGCTCGAGTCCTCACTAAGACCAAAAAAGTGGACCACATCAGTCCAGCTCTGAGGTCTTTAACTGGCTGCCTGTCCGTCAGAGGATAGACTTTAAAGTCCTGATGCTGGTCTATAAAGCTCTGAATGGTTTGGACCAAAATACATCAGTGACCTCCTGACCCAGTATGAACCTTCCAGATCCCTCAGGTCATCTGGATCCGGTCTTTTATCAGTTCCCAGAGTCAGAACCAGACACGGAGAAGCTGCATTCAGCTTTTATGCTCCTTATATCTGGAACAAACTCCCAGAAAGCCTCAGATCAGCTGAAACACTCAGATTTTATCTACTGTTCCTTTTTTCATTTTAAATCATGCTTTTTATTTCTTTTTGTTTTTTAATGTCTCTGTAAAGCACTTTGAATCACCTTGCCGTTGAATTGTGCTATATAAATAAACTTGCATACACAGCAACACAATGTTGGACAGCTAATTTGAAACTTTATTTATAAATTCACGGAATTAACATTATGTAATCATCCCTATAGATTCTTCAGAGGTCAAATGAGTAGACACTACTGAGGCTTCAACACCCTCACAAAATGATTTCTTTAAGCCATTAAAGCAGCTTCTACTCTAATTTCAGTGATGTTTGCACACCTACAGCTGTGCGACGCTGGCTATGTTCCAGCATCTTTCTGTCTTCTGCTTTACAATGTTATAACTACAAAACTGTGAACTTGTAAGCTAATAATACTACATACAAATGACAATGTCTGCACACTTTTGTAGGGTCACACATTATTCGATGTGTTTTGTTGCTCAAATCGGAAAAATATTAATTTTTTCTGTTCGGGCTTCAAGGTTTCAGAAGTGACCTTCGCAGAGCTCAATGGCATCTCGGGGAAATGTGATTTCATTCAACGCCCCAGGCTCAGTCAGCGTCTTGCTGCCCAGCTCGCCAAACCTTTCAAGTTTGAGCACATCAACGGCCATGTTCGGCAAATCCAAGCAGCACCTGATGTCACTGAGACCACTGTCAACATTGTGAGAGGGATGCTGAGTTTCTTCCATGCAACTGTCAAGACCTCACCAACGGTCTATGAGCTGGAGGAGGTAAGTCATCAGTTACTGATTTTTTTAGTCTACATCATTAGTAAGAATGTCAATAACACGAGTTTTATTCTGCGTGTAGGCTGGAATCCATGGAGTGTGTCAGAGCAACTACGCTACTGAAATTAACAAGCAAACAAACAACATGAACATCACTCAGGTTGTGGATATCGACAACTGCAGAATTAAAGCAGCAATGCAAAAGGGAATGGCCCATGCTGTCCTCGACAAAGAGACCAAACAGGTTTGTTTGTCTCGTCGTAAATGCAGCTGATTGTGCGATTTTAAATTAAATCATCTCCGTTTCTGTTTGCATATGCTCCAATCTAGAGAGGAGAATCTGTGATTTCCACTATGCAATACCTTTACACCATCCAACCAACAGAAGAGGGCGGCATGGTCAAAAGTGCTTATGGCCTCGAGCGACAGCACTTTAGCCCCTTCAATGTGAAGCGCGGTAGTTTCAGAATGGAAGCAAAGTAAGACAAGAAGGCATCTGCATGTTATACCTGCTAATTAACTTTAGCTGCTGCATAACAAATAAAAAAAAACCTTCTCCTGCAGGAAGGAAATGGTACTGATTCGTGTGAGTGAGGGAGGTAAACCTCCCAACGTCGGGCAATTGCAAAACAGGGGCGACCTCGTGTACAAAATAGTGAACTCCGACGCTAACATCCCTCTTGTGATGCAGGACCGCACAGAACCAAAAGCAAAGGTAGGGATGAACTGGTGTAGCAGCAAAATTTCCACCAGAATACAACAAAAAGAGTGAAATCCTTCATAGTTAAAGAATGACTGATGAAAATCTCTTTTTTAACCTATAAATCTGTACACTGCTCCTGTTTGCAGGCTCTTACAATGATCAAACAGATGGCTGAGGATCATAAAAACCGGATTAAGAAGGAAACAACTGAGAACACCTTAAAGGTGTATCAGCTTTTGCGAATGCTTCAGGACAGGGATTTGGATGAGATGTGGGTGGAACTGTCAAAAAACAATGAACACAGGTGAGTGTTTGTGAGGTGATTACAAAAAGTAATAATGTAGCAATTTTTTTTGCTTTTTTTGTCCAAAATTCATGGATAACAATAATGTCTGATAAAGAGCTTGCACATGAGACATAAACCCTCTGTCGGGTGCTGGTCAAACACATTTGTTATGCACTGAATGCACTGTGTAATACAATTGTGATTCAACTAAATACTACTTAGTTATACTACTGCTACACTTTAGTTATTAGTTGTTCAATACCTATTTAATTGGAGTTTAAAATTTAATGGAAATTCATCTGCACTCACAGACACATGTGTAAAACTTGCTACATTTTCATGCTTAAAGCGACTAATACTCGTCGAGTATGCTCATTTGAATGAATGCGGTTGATGGTGTTGTAAATACAGCCTCTAACACGGGATTTACGACAAACTTTATGAGTAAAGCTGCAATAAAAGTATCATTATTAAGTTATTAGTTAACTTTTTGTGAACATCTTTGTACCCGGCGAGAACACGTTTTTTAAAACTCAAAGTGAGACTCTTTTATGGATAACCTTTAAAAAAGCTTTTCATTATGAAGAAGAACATTTTTCGAGGCTGCTTTGAAGTCTGATGCTGATCCCCTTCAGCTGATTATCCTTCGACTCAGCCCAGTAGGGATTTAGTGCAGCGCATTAACAATGAGGAATAGTTTAATATTATGCGAGGCAGAAATGTAACAACTTAAATCCTGCTTTTAATTAAAACCTTATGAATATCTTTTGTAACATTGTGGTACACACCTTCCCTTCATCTGTTTATTTGAAGGATAATCTTTATCTGGAGTATTTGTATAATTAGCTCTCTTCTCTCTTCTTTTTTACTTATTAGACGCTTTTTCTTGGACATGGTTGCCGAGATCAACGACGACAGAGTCCTCAAATTCCTGCAAAAGAGATTTCAGGCAAAAGACGTGACTGCAAATGAAGCTGCGCAAACCCTTCTGATTGCTATGAATCATCTCCAGCCCAGACCTGAGCTGGTTGAGAAGGCTAAAGTGAGTTAGCAAACCTGGACGGTGATACTACGTAACAAACAAAAACAACAAAACGATCACCTAAATGACATGTCGATCTTTCGCAGGAAATAATGAACATGGAATTCATCAAGTCCCATCCTCGTTTGTGGCCTCTTGCCGTGTTTTCTTTTGGCTCTCTGGTGTACAAACACTGCGCATATCATTCACCATGTCCACAAGCTGCTGTTCAGGTATTCATACACCAACAGGTGTATGCTATGTAATGAGAAATTATCTGTGCAATGGAGTGTTAAGGTTTTGAGATAACTATTTAAGTAATATTTCAAATTTAACTAGAAAAAATCATTTTGAGCTTAATATTGATTATACTACTTCAAGTACTATTTTCCCCCAAATTAACCATAATAATTAGAAAAGATCTGAGATTACAGCCGAGATCATCCATGTGTAAAATGATAAAGCAAGTCAACAAGCATTTTTGAAAAAAAGGCTAAACATGTATTTGTCGTTTTAACTAGCCACTGCTCGACCTTGCCAATGAGGGCCTGAGAAACCGCAATGAAACTAAGATGTTCATCGCTCTGAGAGCTCTGGGCAATGCAGGTCATCCAGGCAGCATTAAAACCATCATCAACTTCCTCCCTGGAGTCGCTGCCAACCCCGTAGACGTGTCGTGCCGTGTGCAGAGCGCTGCTATGCAGGCTTTGAGACTGACAGCTCGCAGAGATCCCCACAATGTAAGAACATTACATGACATGCAGTTGTTGTTGTTGTTTTTTAATATATGCAGATAACTTGCGTTTAAAATGCCACATTTTTAGGTCAAGTGAAGTAGTGAAGTCTCTTTACTTAGACCGGTAAAATCAAGTAGAAAGTGTCTTCAGTTGTCTTTCAGGGTTCACTGAAACTGTGCCAGAACATAATAGTTTTTGTCCTAACAGTAGCTGGCAAATGTGTGAGCTTTGACCATGGTTTCCCCAAAAGCTGATTATTATATTGCTTATGTTTTCAGGTCCAAGAGATTGCCATGAAAGTGTTCCTGCAAAAGAACTGTGCCCCTGAGACAAGCATGATGGCAATCATGGTCATGTTTAACACAAAGCCATCAGCGGCTCTTGTCTCCACACTGACTGCACATCTAGAGAGACAAAAAGACATCCATCTCGCTAGCTTTGCATACTCTTACTTGGAAAATATAGCTAGATCCAAGACTCCAGACAATCACATTATGTGAGTATAACAATTAAAAAGGTGTTGGTGTTGCTTTCGCTGGTATATTTTACATGATATCTAATTGATTTTGTGTTTTCTGCTAAAGGTCAACTTACTGCAGTCTGGCTGTGAAAAGCCTCGCTGCCAAATTTGGACGTCTTAGCTACAACAGCAGATCATTCCAAATGGACATGTTTGATGGTGGGTTCAAGTTCACCAATAATTAGACCACTTTTGAGGACTTTAAATAAACACATTCACACTCACATATAAAAATGACCATTTTTGCTTTTCCAAATGCAGATGATTTCCTGATGGGGGCATCTGCTTCATTTAATTTGTTGGGAGGTCCAACAAGCGTCTTGCCCACTGAGATCATAACCCAAACTAAGTATTTTTCCATCGGTAGAATTAAGAGGCTAATGGAGGTACAGCGTCATATAATATTCTTCAAATGACCTTTCCCAAACACAAACTGTAATCCTGTTATTTCTTTTGATTCCAGTTTGGTATCCGTGCCGAAACAATCAAGCAGCTGTTTGGCCCCAGCATTCCTGGATTTAAAGGCGATTTTAGCTTCAGCGACTTTCAGGCCATTTACAATGTCGTGAGTATTACATCAAAGACGTCAAGGGAAAAATATCAGCTGTACTATGATGCCAATTGATGTGGGTGTCCACTGTGTCCACTGTGTCGTGTCATTTTCAGCTTAAAAACTGGGAATCGCTGCCAAATGATAAGCCGATCATTTCTGCCTATTCACGCATGTCTGGACAAGAGCTTTTCTTTGTAAACATCAAGAAGGATCTCCTTGAGTACATCAAAGCGGTGAGAATAAATGGGCAGAGACATTGCTGATCTATTAAAGACACATGATGCCTTGACGCCTCTTACAAGATGCTGTCCTGTGATTTTGCATGTAGGCTGTTAGTCCTTCTGCACCTAAAGGAACCCCTGTGTGGGCTGCCATTGAGCAATTGGAAAGAGGACTTTCATGGCATTGGACGAAGCCTTTGTTGACTATTGAGGTTCGTTTGTTGCAAGCTACCACCCTGGGTTTGCCAGTGGAGATTGCCAAATATTATCAAACACTCACCGGGATCACCATTAACGGTGAGGAATAAAACCTTATAACAAATGGCAATCACATTTGTTTATTATTGAAAAATGTACTTGGGCTAAACATGTGTGCTTCCTTATGTGTGTCTATAGCTAAAGCTGCAATAAATCCACCACAAGCTCAGCATCTCGTAGACCTGATGAATGCAGATATTTCACTGGAATCTGAGGGTGTCGTCGGGTAATTTCAATAGATAGATACCCAGTGTATTTGGCAACTATCATCAGTATATGCGACAAACAATTTGTTTTGGGGGTGCAAACCCTAACTCTATTGTTACACTTTTTATTGTAGATTCACAAAAGATTTCTGGTTTTTCCACGGGATCAACACAGAGCTTTTCCAGTGCGGTACAGAGATGAAGAGCAAAGCTCCCGTTGAGCTGCCATGGAAGTTTTCTGCCAAGCTCAATGTTGGAAACCGAGTGTTCGAACTTGACATCCCCGCTTGTAAAAATGAGTTTGAACTCATTTCATTCAGGTATGTCAAGATCATGATTATGTCCCTCTACCGGTCTAAATACATTTACTAGATCAATTACCAACCACTCTCATTTTTTCTTTACTTTAGTCACTGCAGTGTGATTCCTTTTACTTTATATAAACTGGTCACTCCAGCTTAAACTGGAACTCACAGGAACTAAAACACAAGAATGAGTGCTTTTCATTCATTCAGATTCATCAAGAAGCTGAATGTACTAAATAAATCCGACATTTCTATTTTACAGCTCCAATCTGTTTGCAGTCTCAAGGAACATTGCAAATCTACAATCTCCTAAAAGGACACCAATGATACCTGATGAATTTAACCCCCAGCAGGTACAGCCAACACCTTTGGAAGATTACTGTTACACGTTAATTTATTGAAAACTGGCAACAACTTCTTCTTCTTCTTGATTTTTGTTTTTCCTTCAAACAGAAGCCAACACCAAACAACTGGTGTCCAAAGGCAAATATGTGTGCCAAGAGCAGCATGTATGGAGTGGGTGTCTGTGTGGACTATGAAATCAGGACACAGTATTATAACAGCGAATACCCCCTCTACTCTATAATGGGATTCACCCATGCGGCCATCAGAGTAGTCCCAGGTATACGCAGCAAGTTCAGTGCACCATATGCACAGATCACCTTTATGTCGAGCTCACATGAGACACACTACTACTTTTAAATGTCTTTTTCACACATATAACCAACAAGAAGGCCTGTGTTAGGTTATAAAGGTATCCTGTGCTCATGTAACCTGATGCACTTTTTTAGCTGAGGCGACCAAACCTGTGGAGAAAATCCGCTTCGAGATTAATGGCAAACCCGCCAGTCATCCATTGACCATCCGCCATCTGTATGAGACTATGAGGACGATTGCAGAGGTATTTGAAGACTTCTGTAACGTTACATGTGCATCACCTCTTCCTGTCTTTTATCATTTAAAAATTTCCTGTTCCCATGTTGTGTTTACAGGAACGATCAAATTCCGCATCAAATGAACGAGAAGCCAGTAACAGCCAAGAAATCATGATGGATGTACGTTAAATAGGCCAAATACAGAGTACTCTGCATTTTTAATCTGACATGCACTAAAAATAATAAATGTGACAGATATGTATATATTGATTTTGCAAAAAACACTTCCCTCAGCTTTATTTCATCCATCTACAATACCCACACCCACACCCACTTTGGTATTACTATAAATTTAAGACAAAAGATGATTAATATAAAGTAAGTACAGGGTTGTTTTCTGTCTCATATCTTAGGCCACACCTCAGCCTGTGGTCAGCATCAAAGCCATTGCCATGAGTGGTAACCAGAACCTTGAGGGTTTCGATGTGACCCTGTACAACCCATCTGTAGGAGACACTCTGAAGGCCCAAATGATCGTGTCCCATGTCGGAGACGCCGCCAACTGGAAGATGTGTGTCGACGCTTCTGCACAGTCTCCTGCAAATGTTAAGGTAGAAAACCTATGAAAGCAAGACTTTCTTAGTGATTTATGTTTAATTTGATGTGTAAACTGCAAGGACTTCGTTTAATGGCATGGCATCAGCCGTTAATGTGTCCTGGTCGCAATCACTGTCTCAGTAACTAAGGTTTGCCATGTTTTTTATTCATGTCCACGGCCTCCTTAAATCACTGGGGAAAATATTCCTTAGCAACATTTAAAAAAAAAGGCTGGTGTCATTATGTTCCCATATTTCTGCTCTCTAGACAATAAAAAAAGAGTAGTTAATAAGCAATGGCATGCTACTTGGAAACGTTTTAAAGAGTAATATTACAACAGTTTGGCATTAAAAAGTAGCAGACCTTTAAGCTGCTGAACATGTAAAAATCTTGGAGCAGATAATGATGTCCTTATTTTTTAATAACATACTTTTCCTTCTTTTTAAATGTGTCATATTTTTAAAAGAAAGCGCTAAAGCCATGTGTTTGTTTGTGGAGTGGTGCTTCAACGTTGACTGTGTTTGTTCTAGGCAATGATTAGTTGGGGAGCTCAATGTAAGCCCTACAAAATATCGGTGATGGCTGCTGCACAGTCCTCTGCTCCCAAGCCGACACTTGAAGCCAAAGTACAGTGGGCCAGTGTGCCAGAAGAGTTGGTGAATTACTGCTCCAGGTGAGTTTCTATAAAATGTCCAACTTCTACCAAGAAATAAAAGCTGTGACAAGTTAAATGTTTATCATGAGGAGAGAAGATTTAAAATTCTTATCACCTTCTCAACCAACTTCCTTGAAATGTTTTTTGTGTTAATGGATTTTATCCATTCCAGAATGGAAAGATACATCCCAGGCATGGCTTTGCTTTCCGGCTTCAACCAGACATGTGAGAGCAATGCCAACCAGGAGGTTTCTGCATCAATTGTATGTGCCTCATCCGACAGCATTGATGTGACCATCAAACTTCCAAAGGTTTGACAGGAAATATTGACTACATACGATTGTAAACCTTCATTCACTGTAGCTAATCATTCACTGATGTGTCCTTTCTTCTGTTTCGTTAAAAGTATACAGTCTCTCGTCGGGCTGTTCCACTTCCATTTACATCTACCAGTTTCCGTGTGGAAAACACAGAAAGAAACGAGCAAGCCTAAAAATGTGTAAGCAAACGAAACATGTCTGATTAGGACAACTGAGGGTTCACTGTAATCGTCTGAGTCTTTTTATGTTAATCCTGGTGTGTTAGCATTGGTCTGTGTTTGTGTGTGTGGCAGTTGATTAATTTTTGTGAACAAATGAGGAGCTGTGCCATTTTTGCTTACTGTCTAAAATCTGTTTTCTGTTGCAGAAGGACATCAGAGCACAGATGGGAGCCAGATGCCTCGTCTCACAGTGATAACAGCGCGACCAAAAGCTCACCACAGTGATGAAACCGAGGAGCATGAAAAATGTATCAGCAATCTGTTAGATGTCACCAGTTTGGAAATAACCTGTAAAGATCCTGATTTATTAATTTGAATGCATGTTATTATTTGAACACCATCAGCTGAACTGTGTGAATCCGTACCTACGAGTACGCCCACTGTGCTTGAGTTACACTTTGTTTTTTCTGATTCTGCTACAATAAATGTTTGTGCATCCAGCAATGTGTCGAATCTTTTTTCTATTTCTATTCTATTTGTACATTTAAGTGGCTAAACTGTAGTTACACAGTAGCTGGAGCTCCTCTGTCTCTTGATTAAATGTAATTAGCAATATAACCGAATATCTCACACATGCCATCGCAGTAACGGAGGCATAATCCACGCTTATTGAGACGGCTTTCAGCTAAGTAAGAGTGCAATGAGCAGTACTGATGAAATCCCTGGAAATCTTCTCTTTTAAATTAACTTATAGTTAGAGTCTTAACCATATTTGATAACAGCTGTGCTCTCTGGCTTTGTTTGAAAAAGCAACTTGAAACGCATCATATAATTGCATCAGTAAGGCCTCCTCAGTATTGGGGCCCGATCCTTCAGACTGTGAGATAGCTTTTTCCCGCAAGCCATCAGACCCCCCCCCCCCCCCCCAAGGTCACTTTACATCTCAATTGTACATTTTTGATTGTTATTAACTCTTGTTTACCTCAAAGTGTATATTTACTCCCCTTACCTCAGTCTTAAAGTGTATATTCATTCTTACTCTTCCTAGATTTTACACTTAATGGAACTGGAGCCTCGTTGTCTCGTCTCTCTATATACTGTGCTGTATAGCAGACAGTAAAGTTTACTTTGACTTTGAATAATAGAAGATGATGTGAACAAAGCAGAAACCCTAACAAAATTAGCTGGTATGTAAGGTCCACGTCATGTTGGACTCTGTCTTTTGACTTCTTTCTGTCATAGAGTTCCCAGGATGCTCAGCACACAAACTGTCTGCTGCACATCCATGATGAACACCACATCCTAAAGGTGTTCTACTGGATTGATATCTGGTAACTGTAGAGGGCATTTAAAGAAGCCAGACTGAGTTGATATGAGCTTTGGGACATGAAGCCGCTTCCTTTTCTTAGCCTACAGGAGTGGCACCCAGTGTGGTCTTCTGCTGCTGAACCCCAGCTGCTTCATGTGTTGTGAATTCAGAGATGCTCTTCTGCATACCTTGATTGGAACAAGTTGTTATTTGAGTTACTGTTGCCGTCCCATCAGTTCAAAGCTGTCTGGCCGTCCTAAACTGCTGGTCACTGAACATTTTTTCATTTTCAAACTGTTCTCTGTAAACCTTAGAGATGGTTGTTGTAATGTTCTTATTCCTCTATGAATAAAACATCAAGAATTTCTCCTTGTGCTAGCTTCAGCTAGCTGTTTATTGTTTTTCTACCAGCGATCACTTTCTTCTTCTATTCTGTATCTTATTGATTCCAGAGCGCCCCCTGTGGGTAGCTTCAACAATAGCAGCTATCATTACATCCCCTTTCCAAACAGGTTGGTGTTATAAAAACCACAATTCCGAAGAGAACTGTTACTCTGTAACATCTGAACATTCTTGTCTAACATTCAACATGTTATAAATTGTGCAACAAACTACATTCAGTAGTGGGTTTTTATATAAATAAAAGTTGTAGCACAAGTCAAACAAAATAAATCCAAATGTATACCTTACATTATCCAGAATGAACCACATGAGTCCCATACAGCCCTCAAGCACATTAGAACTCAGCAGGTCTCAAGTAAGTGTGAACAATTACTATTCTAAATGAATTATTATCCTTTATTTACTTGTGATTTTTTTTTTTTTAACAATTCTTTACCACAACAGTTCACACTTGTTCTATGAGCCTCTCTGTAGGTTTCTTAGGTCTGGTAGACCTTCTCAGTATCTCAGACATTGGGGAAGGTGAAGGAGGCTCACTGTGGTGCTCAACAGGGTTAGCACCTCGTTGTTCAGTTCCAGTCTCTGTGTCCTGATGTTTAACATCCTGTGTCTTTAACAGACTTCTCCGGTTCCTTCTTAACAGTTGTCCATTCTTGGTCTGAACAGCAAACGATCTGGGTCCTACTTCGCTGAGAACTGTTGCTTTTTTGTCCCAGAAATCTAGACCTGCAATCCTCACAACGTCTCTTTCCTGAAGCGGTTCCAGACGCCTTGCAGTTTTGTCGTAGTTCCTTTTCTGTCTGTGCTTGAGTTTCATCCTTTTGTCAGCCAGCTTGTTGTCATGTGCATGGTCATTTTCCTTGGAAATGTGTGGAAGTGTGGTGCGTAGCTTGCGATGCATGAGTAGCTCAGCAGGTGATCCCCGCACTCCAGAGATGAAGCTCTGTAGCTTAGCAGAGCCAGGTAAGGGCCAGTCTTACTGTCTCTTGCTTTTTTGAACAGTCTCTTTACTATTTGGATCCCTTTTTCTGTCTGTCCATTCACTTGGGGTTACAAGGGACTATAGGTGATATGTTGAAATCCATATTGCTTTGCAAAGTCACTAAATTCTCTACAGTCATATTGTGGACCATTGTCACTGATGACACACTGTGGAATTCCATGTCTGGCAAAAAAGCCCTTCACGTGTGTGATGACTGACTGTGCTGATGTACTGGAAAGCTGTGCCACTTCTGGATGATTAGAATAGCAGTCAATCACCAAAACATAGTCCTTGCCATCCAGATGAAATAAATCCGTGCCTACCTTTTGCCATGGTGCAGATCTGCTGTACTTTCTGCAGCACTGGATCTTTTGTCGTCTCCTGTACAATTTGCTGCAACATGACATCTGATGCTGGGAGTGAAGCACTTACCATGTTTACATGTGTTTCAGCCTCCTCGGCTGTAGTGCTGACTAACCTGTCACCACTTGGTGCTGGCGCTCTGGATAATGCATCCGCGAGTACGATATATTTCCCAGTCGTGTAGCTCAGCTCAAAATCATAGGGCTGCAACACCATAGGTGATAGGGGGCGATCGTGGCTCAAGAGTTGGGAGTTCGCCTTGTAATCGGAAGGTTGCCGGTTCGAGCCCCGGCTCGGACAGTCTCGGTCGTTGTGTCCTTGGGCAAGACACTTCACCTACCGCCTACTGGTGTTGGCCAGAAGGGCCGATGGCGCGATATGGCAGCCTCGCTTCTGTCAGTCTGCCCCAGGGCAGCTGTGGCTACAACTGTAGCTTGCCTCCACCAGTGTGTGAATGTGAGAGTGAATGGGTGGATGACTGGACGTGTAAAGCGCTTTGGGGTCCCTAGGCGGGACTAGTAAAAAAAAGCGCTATACAAATACAGGCCATTTACCATTACCATTTACCATCATCGTGCGCTGAATTCTGGGTGACATGTCGTTGAGGTTCTTATTTCTGATCGATATGAGAGGTTTGTGATCAGTCTCTGCTGTAAAGGTTGGTAATCCATATACATAGCTGTGAAATTTTCCACACCCAAACACTAAGCCCAAAGTCTCTTTTTCAATTTGAGCATAGCGTTGTTCAGTTTCTGTCATTGATCTGGACGCATATGCTACAGGTTGCCACTTGTCTTTGTTCCTTTGGAGCAGAACTTCTCCCAAACCATCTTTTGAGGCATCTGTTGAAATTTTTGTTGGCTTTGACGGATCAAAGAATGTCAGGACCGGCTTCTCATGCCGGGCCGTCCACTCGAACACTGTGTTGTGCTGTAGCAGCTCCCTTAGGCATGCTTTCTTGGAGGTAAGATTAGAAATGAACTTACTCAGAAAGTTGATCATCCCCATTGCTCGCAAGACACCTTTTTTGTCAGTGGGTGCTGGCATATCCAATATGGCTTGTACCTTTGCCTGATCAGGTTCCACCCCTTCACTTGTAACCTTATCTCCCAAGAAGGTCATCTCTGAAACACCAAAGAGGCACTTGTCTCTATTTAGTTTAAGTCCATTCTTGTTAACTCTCCACAAAAGTTTCTCCAGCCTTTCATCATGTTGTTGCCTTGTATTTCCCCAGACTACGAGGTCATCTATGTAGACTCTGGTGCCTTCCAGCCCTTCGATCAGGGACTCCATTGCCCTGTGGAAGATCTCTGGTGCTGATTTAATTCCAAATGGGAGCCTCAAGAAACAGTAACACCCAAATGGTGTGTTAAAGGTAGTGTACCTGCTGCTTTCTGGGTCTAGCCTCAACTGCCAAAATCCATGTGATGCATCCAGTTTGCTAAAAAACTTAGCTCCTGCCATTTCACTCATTATTTCCTCTCTCTTAGGGATCTGATAATGCTCTCTTTTAATGTTTTCATTTAGATCTTTGGGATCAAGGCAGACTCTTAAGGCACCTGTATTCTTTTTCTTGACACAAGTGATAGAGTTCACCCAGTCTGTGGGCTCTTCCACTCGGTCAATGACACCCATTTGAATCATTCTTTCAAGCTCTTTTTTCAAACTTGTCCATAATGGAGCAGGCACTCTCCTTGGGGATGCACCACAGGCACGGCATCATCCTTGAGCTGGATTTTGTAGGTGTAAGGCGATGTTCCATGTCCTTTGAAGACTGAAGGAAATTTACTGATAATGTCTGAACTTCCTTCATGCCCTTGGTGTTCCAGTCTTTTGCCTTGTTTGGCTTCTTCATGACGTCAGTATTAATCTGATAGATCCTCTTTACTAGTCCCAAGTCCTCAGATGTTTTATCTCCTAAAAGTGACTCGTGTCCATCAGGCACAATGGTGAAAAAAATGTTATGCTGTTTGCCTTTTGCTGTCACTTTAAGTCTGCATCCACCTTTTCTTTGTATTGGCTGGTTATTGTAGGCCTTCAGCAGCGTGACTTTCTCTGTAGATCTTCTAGGCTTCTCAGTCAGTGCCTTGAAATCCTTCTCGTTGATCAAGTTAGCTTTGGCCCCTGTATCAATTTTAAATGTCCCATTGACTGACAGTGGAGCAGTCCATTTATCATCTGTGACTGACACTTTGGCCAGTGTTAATTCTTGAAGACTGTGCATTGACATCTTCTTCATGTGACACCATCTTAATGAAAAATGTTTCACTTAGATCATCACTGTCGTCTGTGTCTTCCTGCACAGTGTGTACGTTTTGTCCCTTCTTTTTGGAGAGACACATTTTTGCATAATGGTTTTGTCCTTTACATTTTGCACAGTTTTTTTCCATATGCGGGACATTGTTTTGGTCTGTGTTTCTCTCCACATCTCTTGCAAGTGAACATTTCATTGTCACACGTTGTCGTTGTTTTTGAATTTACTCCATGGCTTTCTTTTAATCGACACTGCGTTCACTGCCTCATTTTCTTGTTGCACTGCTCCTTGAACAGGCTCTCTAAAAGTCAGTACATGTTGTCGTGCTATTTCACTGGCTTGACTTATCTTTATAGCACTTTCCAGCGTTAGTTCTGTTTCTCTCAACAGTTTCTCTCGGAGCTTCTTCTCATTAGTTCCAAACACTATTTGATCTTGTATCATAGAGTCTCTGAGATCACCAAAATTACAGGACTGAGCTTTGATCTTGAGGTCTGTGAGAAAAGTATCAAATGACTCACCCTGATGCTGTAAGCGTGAGCGAAAGACGTATCTCTCGCATGTTTCGTTTTTCTTTGACAGACAGTGCTCGTCAGATTTCTTCATGACTTCATCAAAGTTATCTTTGTCCTCGGGCTGAGCAAACACAAAAGTGTTGAAGACCTCTATTGCTTCTGTGCCGGCGATGGTGAGCACCATGGCTATTTTTCTAAGTTACAAAGAGGAGAAGGTGGGAACACTCACCACTGTTGTGTCATAAAAAATCTAATGATCAATTTTGACGTTTAAAGAGTTTAGATCGATCGGTTGTTTACATCACTCAACACAAGCAGAACTGCATCACTGCAGCAGAAGACACATCGTCCACATTCAGAAGCACATCTCTGTATAGTGACTGGTCTCATGATTTAAACAGGCAAATGTTCAGCATTCAAACTACGGGTGAAGAATAGTCAAACCAGATGTTTCCCCGTTATGTCATATCAGCTAGTCAAGTACACACCTACACAGCATGTTAACAAACCGTGAAAAAAGCCACACAAAAAATGAATGATTGCTGGTAATGGTTTCTATACATTAGCATATACAAAGGGTATGTTGTGACTTACCTTAAAAATTACAGCGGTCCCTCGCTATAACGCGGTTCACCTTTCACCTCGCTGTTTCGCAGCTTTTTTAGTGCAAGTTTGCTTATTTTTTTTTTTACATCACATTGTGTCCTGCGTCCTGATCGCTGCAGACGATCTCCTCCGTGACGTCTCTCCTGTACAGTACAGAATCGCTGCATCGATCACTGGCAGTGTGACTCTGAAGTGCAGTGTTGTATGTCCACGATGTCCACGAAACGTTTTGCACCGTCAAAAAATAAAATTGGCTACCTGATTTCACCTATCGCTGGTTATTTTGAGAACATAACACCTGCGATAAACAAGGGACAGCTGAGAAATATAACATTTGAATCCATTTTCTCTTTTGCTCTGAGGCACGGGGGAAAAATATCAACAAGTCGATGAATATCATTTACAGATATATTGGGTAAATGCCCGAGACATCTACAGAAATGTAAATCGCCGCTTAATTCATTCATTTGCTTAACTTGTTTTGGACCGTAAACAAGGCGCGAATAGGACACCGGAAACAAATCTCCCCACAGGAGTTTCCGCACCGGAAGTAGCATATGCTAACGTGCACATAGTCTATGGTCGTGTCCAAATTTATGGGCTGCATCCTCCTGAGGACGGATTTGTAGACCGATTACGTCACAGCGACGCGCCAAAGGCTGTCCAAATTCGTAGACTCCTCCGAATGCAGCCGACAAATGCGTCCTCCTTTTCCCCGAATTTGAAGGATGGGTCGGGTGTGTTGTAGACCGCGAAGGCTGGGTCCTCAGGAGGATGCAGCCCATGAATTTGGACACGACCATAGTCTATATACAGTTTGAGCTGCTGTTTGAAAGTCCTCCAACTTGCATCCACGTTTCCAGTCAGTTTCAACGGACTTGGCGGTTTTATTGCATCCATCTTTGTTGCGTTGCTTCTTATTCTTGACCCGTCTCCTGGTACCATGTAATGTTCTTATTCCTCTATGAATAAAACATCAAGAATCTCTCCTTGTGCTAGCTTCAGCTAGCTGTTTATTGTTTTTCTACCAGCGATCACTTTCTTCTTCTATTCTGTATATCTTATTGGTTCCAGAGCGCCCCCTGTGGGTGGCTTCAACAATAGCAGCTATCATTACACTTGTGTGGGAAAATCCCAGTAGATCATGAGTTTCTGAAATACTCAGACCAGCCCATCTGGCACCAGCCACCATGCCATGTTGAAAGTACCTTTCTTTCTCATTCGGATGCTCGGTTTGGACTTCAGCAGCTTGCCTTGACCATGTCTACATGCCTAAATACACTGAGCTGCTGCCACACGATTGGCTGATTAGATATTTGATTAGATAGAAATCAAAGCTGGCTGTGACTGCATCCTGTATTTATAGCACTAAATGCTATGGGCGAGTTTTGGAGTCAGTAAACTGGATTATGAATGCAAATTTTGGGACTTTTGCTGGAGGAGAAAGATATTTGCAAGGTCTGTATGATCTGCTGTGTTTGTTTGGTAAACTGACCCAAGAGGAGTGTTTGCACATGTCAGTACACAACAGCACCGTGAATGCCCTTAAAGTTCACCTCCCCTGTCACGTAGAACACTGTGCCATTTTGGAAAAACAAATATTTAGATGGCTCGACTATTTAATATTCACATATTTTTGTACATTATTCATAAGTGTGTGGATACGGAGACACGGCTCTGTGAATAGATGAAACCGTCTGATCCGTTCCAAATTTTGAATCTGAGTTTTGACAAATGGGATGTGTAAGTAGCCAAAAATCATGATTGCCTCGTAACAAAGGACTGGTTGTCCTAACTACTCCTGGCTCCGGTTCTCCCGCTTACACTAATTTAGCCAGATGGTGTTGAATTGCAGAGAAAAGACACTGCCATCAAAAGCAGAGCAGAATGAACACAGTCATAATGCCACCATTATGTCCTATTTACATCTCTAATATCCTGCAGGCTGTCAAGAGTTGGTTGACAAGATGATTGCAAATTTGTTGTCCCTTTGTCAAGATCCACGTCACCTCCTGTTATTTAGGGGATCAGAACAACCTAACCTTGTGCTGACATGACTTCACCAGATCAGCTAGTAGTGAATGACTGATCTGGTCATTTGGAGGAGGAGGGATTGGCCATCACCTCCTTTTTACTGCCACTCACTCTGTAATTGTGGCATGCCTCATTACACAGACTATACCAGGCCGACTAAAAGCCATCTGAGGGTAGCTGATAATAAAACCATGGCCACCGACATTTTTGCTGTTTTTTTTGCTCTTTTATGCACAATGTGGAGGATTGCTGCAGGCACAAGAGGTCAATGCAGCTTTTGTTTTAAAATAAGAGGCAACCTCTTATCAAATAGATTTAATAAATTAAATAGAGTATGGATTATTTGGGTTGGACAGATTTTAGAAAGCCTCTTCACGGTGTTTTAAAAGAAGAAATCGTGTTTCCAGCACAACAACAGGTTACATGAACATGTGGTGTGTGAGCACTAGAGGACAGTGTTTACTAAATATTAAAATATGCCTGGCACAGTGCTGACATCCTGGCACCAGTATTTGTTTAGCTCACAGAGAAGGCTATGCAGTGGATGTTGACATTTTGAGGGTAGATAAACATAATGTGTTGGCACATTGAAGTGCTCCAGCAGCTCTGGATTTTAAATAGAGGAAACCTTTAAACATTCCTAAAAAACAGATTTTTTATTTATTTATTTTTTTACATCTGACTGTTAACTCATTGCACACTGAAATCAAATTGCATCTGAAGTTGTAACTAGCAGGTAATTATGGCTTATTTTCAGGAGATTTGCAAATTTCCTTACTAACCTGAGCACAGCTGAGAGGAGAGCGCTGCCACATGTGAGACACTGTAGCTGATACAGAGTTCTTATTAGCAGCTGGTTTAGTCTCAAGTGAAGAAGCGAATTAGCGAATGATTGATCAGGTAATTTGGAGGAGAACATAAAGTGGATTGGTTTTTGAAGAGCTTCGCATGATCACATGAAATGCCCTTCTAATTTAAGATACACAAAAGCAAGGCTTACATAAAGCGAGTGGGTGAGAGACTGGTTATATCACTGACATTATCAAGTGGGCACACCTTGTCACTTCTTGACACCTCCAGAGGGCTTAGAACCTGACACAACACTCGCAGTTAGTCTTCTGTGGATCTCACATTTAAAAAAAACATAAATAATATAAATAATTTAAAAAATCACAATCTTACCAGATAGGGATGGGTATCGTTTAGGTTTTATCCGATACCGGTGCCAAACCGGTACTTTTGAAACGGTGCCGGTGCTTAAACGGTGCTTAAACGGTGCTTAAAGAATGGAGAACACAAAATTGGTCCAAAAACCTCTCATGTTTAACTGTTTTCCACTTTTTCTTTGGTCATTTTAGCCTTTTTGGCCAGGGTGAAGGGAGTATCTGCCATCAAACAAGAAGACAGCCGCATGTAGCTATGATGGTGTTTGCTAGTTCACCTTACATGCATTAATGTAATAACGTGGTTAGCCTACTCAACGCAAATTACACACGAACAACATTAAGCTACTCACGCAGAGAAGAACGGCTGCTGCTGCATCATCATCCTCATCATTTCTGCTACACTGGCAGGGCTAGGGGCCAGGACTCTCCTCTTCGGGCTTTTGGGGGATGTTGCTAACTCCGGGTCCGATAACAGGCACCACACCCGCAGTAGATGTGCTCGGTGTGAGGTCTCGCAGCAAGCCATCAAATACGCCGCATTTCTCGGCATTTAAAAAAAATGCTATGCGTCGCCAGGTGTTTCATCAGATTTGAGGTGTTACCTCCTTTGACAGTATCACAGTATCAGCTTAAAGCACTTGTTGCAGCTGCTGAGTTTGCATCTTTTGCTGTGAAGTACAGCCAGACTTTGACCACTTCGCTTTGGGCATTTTAATCTGTAGCTCTGCTCTAAAAGAACGTACGTACCCGGACCCGCCTACTATCCTCGGAAACGTAAAATGATTGGCTAGAATCTAAAGTGTATCACGGCTCAGGAAAAAAAAAGCACCGAAATGTGCGCTGCTTTTCAGTCTGGTTACTACCGTTTATGTCAGAACCGGTGCCATCATGGCACTAGGTAGGTACCCATCCCTATTACCAGATGAGCTTGTTGCCATGCTCTCCAACATTATTTGGAAAATGTTGTTGCTCTGCACTTGAGTAGCTGTGCCATGTTTTCAGGGGATGATTTAAAAGCAAATCTTTCGTTTCTCCAGAAAAAACGCAGAGCACGGTGCCCCACTGAAAACATTATTATTATCCCAGAAAGATCAGAATAACGGCACATGTTATGATCATATCATAATGAGTGGTGCGCTGTCATGCTGTGTTATTGCTATGACTTTGAATAGCAGCGCTGGTTGAAGCCTCTAAGGGACTTTTGTATAAACAGAAACTGAAGTGAGTCGATGAAAGTGAGATTTCCATGCTGAAGGCTGTTTCGTGCTCAATGTTTGTAAGAAGCACAGAGTTTCTATTTCCACTGAATGACTGCAGGTCACCAAGTTAGGAGTCTGTTTAATGCTAATAAAGGATGTGCTGTCATTTAAAAGACTACAAAGATATAGTTTTACAATAGAGTTTTCAATTTGAGATCACACAACAGTCAGTATCAGTATTTGCTGTATCAGTATATTTTTATTCGATTCAATTCAATTTTATTTATACGGCGAATAGAGTGCTTTATATTGAAAGGTAAAGACCCTACAGTAATACAAGGAAAACAGAAAACCCCAGCAATCATATGACCCCCTATGAACAAGCAGTTTGGCGACAGTGGGAAGGAAAAACTCCCTTTTAACAGGAAGAAACCTCCGACAAACCAGTCTCAGGGAGGGGCGGGGCCATCTGCTGCGAGCAGTTGTTTTATTTTTATTTTATTTTATTTTTGTAGCTTCTATTTGTGCATAAAAGAGCAATGCCACACAAAAAGTATAAGATATAAACATATTTTTGTTTGTTTATTCATTTTATCTCATATATATTGAACAATGTCTACATTGTGCTTTATGTACAAAGAGTTGTTCTGATAGAGCTGCTGTTTTGTTTGTAGTTAATTAATGCAAGAAGTTTACTGTTACGGGTATAATGAGGTTTGTTTCTCAGTGTCAGTTTAGTGAGCACTGTGGTTTCCTTGGAGCTGTGAGAGCTGCAGCAAGTGCAGTGTTTCTGAACTTTTTTTAATAAGACGTCCGACCTCTGTGATACTGAACAGGACAAGTTTCAGACTTTGATTTCCTATATTTTCCATATTGAAACATTTCATAACATCCCGTATTTGGGATTGTGTCCGGAAGCTCTGCCAAATCAAAATGCCTGCTGTTGTGACCCCTCGTGAATGAAGGAGCAGCCACAAAGAGCTTACCTCTACTGTACTAGTTCTTAATAAATTGGTATAGCAAACTTTAATGCTGTTGTAAGCAGACATAGTTGCTATCTGGTGTATTTGTTAACAACTTAACAAAGCTAATGCATATTATTAGTTCATGAACACTCAAAGGGACCTATTATGTTCATTTCTAGCTTCATATTTTCATTCTGTGAGTCTACTGGAGCATTGCATGATTCAAAATAATCCTTATTTAATTTAATCTAGGCCAGTAAGAGATAATGAATGGTGGAGGGCATAACACAGGCAGCAGAAAGTGGATGTTATCCACTTGTGGGGATGATGATGCCCGAATGCTAGAATTTTCCACTGATGAAAGCGAAGCAAACACTGAGCTGGCAGCTGAATTCCAAATCTTGTGAAGCTTTAAAAGCGTCTTATAGAAATCTTGGTGTATTTGCTACATTAGTTGGTATTAGTGGTCCTATGTGAACATACATTTATTAAAAATGTCAAATAGACACAGAGGGTGAGTATTGTTGTTTGACTCAGTTGTATTTCTGGAGCGATAGCTCAGACTGTCTGAAGGTCCTTCAAAGTTTTTCTCTGGTAAAAACTTCATCTCGGCATCTCTTGGCATGATGTGCAGTGTCCTTAAGAAAATGAGGAAACTGGACAAGTGGAGGACAAAAGAAGAGGTGGCAGGCCGGAAAAACTATCTATTGCAGACAGCTGAAAGGCACGTCCACTTAAGATCTGTCAGAAGACCTGACGGTTGCGTCTGGCCTTTGGTTGATCTAGCTGCTGTTCACCTACTCATCAGAAATGGTCCCAGTGGAAGGGTGGCTGTCGAGAGCCCATCTCAAGTCAGGGAAACAGGGAGTACAGACGCAAGAACAGGATGGAAAAGAAGTGGGAACAGCTCTAATGGAGTCATCCAAACTTGAAACGTCTGGCTCAAATTGATATCAGTATGTGAGTGTCTACATCAGCGGTCCCCAACCTTTTTTGCGCCACGGACCGGTTTATGCCCGACAATATTTTCACAGACCGGCCTTTAAGGTGTCGCGGATGAATACGACAAAATAAAACTAGTACCGGTACCGAAAAAAAGAAGATTTATTCATAACACACATGAAAAGACCCAGGAAAACCGAGTTAACGATAAAAACGATAACAAAATAACGCTCAAAACCGATAAAAGCCTCAACTCTCGCGGCCCGGTACCAAATGACTCACGGACCGGTACCGGTCCAAGGCCTGGGGGTCGGGGAGCGCTGGTCTACATCATAGGTGTCAAACTCTGGCCCGCGGGCCAAATTTGTCCCGCAGCCTAACTACATTTGGCCCGCGAAGCCATACCAAATTACTATTAGAGCTGGCCTACTGGTATTATACAGCTAATATATATATTGTTTAGTATTAAGCTTTGCTTGTTCCATATTCAGTTTTTCAGCAAAACTTATTTGAGTCCATAAGAAAAGATTCATTCTCAAATCTGGAGGAAGATTTTTTTTTCAATAAATATTAACGTTAGCCCGCGACTTTGTTCCAGTTTTGAATTTTGGCCCACTGTGTATTTGAGTTTGACACCCCTGGTCTACATGGTCATGGTTTGGGGCTGAATTTCAGCTAGTGGTGTTGGGTTTTTGTCAAACCTTCTGACATTATAAACACAGAAATGCACAGCCAGACTTTACAACACACTCTGCAATCACCATGCAACACAGACGGCGTTGCATAGTGGATCAAAAAACCAGCCAACATCCAAAGAAGATCTTTGAGTTTCCTTCAAGAAGCCTGGACATTTGTTCCTGAAGACTACTTTTGACTTTTGTCAGTAGCGTACCTACTCACATATTGCATTTCCACGTATGTTTGCACACGTTTCAATAAATCGCTGTATCTATCTCCCATTTTCCAGGCAAAATATATAACATAGAGAACTGTTTTTTGCACAGTTCTCTATGTTGAGCATTTCTATTCAATATATTTCCACTATTTCCTTTTGCAAGAGTTTTCCTCTACATGAAGAGTTTCTGTGCCTATTTCAGCCTGTGATGTAAAATTCAATACTACGTGTGTGTGTTATTGTGTGATGTCTTCCAAATCCCATCTAGTACCGAACACAAAGGCAATTTTACTGAGGCAGCTTTAGCTTCCGTAATAGTTTAGGATTATCCTCAGCTATCCAAAAAGTAGATCACACATCCATAAACCCACTGGTAGCCCCTAGCTGCTGCATGGATTCCTCCTACCCTCTTGGATAAGACTACTGTAACCCAAATCCTATCAATAAGAAGTGTTCCCGCCGTAGAAGTGTTGGTGAGGCGTCAAAAACTCTGACAAAGTCACATCTGACTGCAGATCATTGGCTGCACGGTACCAGCGTTAGCAATTTTGCATGCACGGTTACACGGCTGATGTAAATTTTAGTACGACTTAGAAAAACAAAACTACTATACAGCAGTTATAATAAATGTTTTTATATTACTAAGACTGCATGACTAATTGTAAGTGAGACGAACTGTTTTTAGGGATGCAAATTATCACCTGCAGAGCTTTACAAAATCTTTCAGCTCATTTTTTGGTTCTCCGGTTCGCTGTCTATTTTGATTCATTCTCACCACTCTCATCAACCTTGTTTCAAGCAACAGCGGGCAGCTGTTTTAAAAGAAAATCACTCTATATAAAAAAAAAACTACCTGCTTTCAGATATTTCTCTCGAGCTAGTGGAGGAAAAAAGGACTATAGACTTACATTGAACAAGGGGACAGAAACATGACTCCAAATTCACGCCAGTGGGAATTTATAAATGTTTCAAAACGGATTCATAAATTAGGCAGCTTTGATTTAACGTACCGCAGGGCAGCTGCGGCTCAGGAGGTAGAGCAGGTCATCAGAAGGTCGGTGTTTCAGTCTCTGGCTCCTCCAGACCCGAAGCTTGAGACGTAACCCCAAATTGCCCCCAGTGAATCTATCATCGTATGAGACTGTGCAACAGATGAAAAGGAATTAAAAGGAATTAAATGCATAGAATAAAAAACTGTTTGAAAGGACAAGGGTGACTTGTAGTTCCCAACCCCGTGGGTCACCGGTTCGATCCCCGGCCTCTCTGTCCTGGTCGTTGTGTCCTTGGGCAAGACACTTCACCTGCCGCCTACTGGTGTTGGCCAGAGGGGCCGATGGCGCGATATGGCAGCCTCACTTCTGTCAGTCTGCCCCAGGGCAGCTGTGGCTACAACCGTAGCTGCCTCCACCAGTGTGTGAATGTGAGAGTGAATGAATAGTGGCATTGTAAAGCGCTTTGGGTGCCTTGAAAAGCGCTATATAAATTCAATCCATATTATAATTATTAAAGCACTCAATAACAGTAAAAAATGTGCTGCAGACAGACAGACAGACAATTTATCACCTCAGAAAAAGCACTGGAGACGTTTCAAGATGAAAACATTTGCAAATGTTGACAAATTAGCTTCATTCCTCATTTCTCAGATGTGTCTGCCTGGTTATCATCCTGTGGTCTTTTGACCTCAGGTCCATTGTAACTTGTCTACAGACACGTCAGAGCTCTAAATGCTACGTGCCTCGTGCTCTTTACTGTTTTGGCATAATCATATAGTTTACAGATGGAGATGATGCTTTTTGCATTTAACTGTGTATGTGTTTGTATTTTTATTTATTTATTTTTGGATAAAGAAGTCACCTAAATAGTCAGCCACCAGGCGGGGGCACTGTTGCGCTTAGCAGCGCCGCAAGAAGCCCCCTGCTTGTGGAGCTTTATTTTCTATTTTTACTTCTTGTGAAAATTTGATGTCTTCCTGTGTAGATCAGTGCCATTCTCCTGTTCCAAACATATGACCCAGAAATTCAGATTTACACACACACAAAGTGACAGAGAGTGATCAAATTTAAATACACAAACACACAGAGGCAGCCAAGCACCCCTTACACAGCATCCCAGTGTGTACCATTTAATACAAGGATTTATTGGGACTCACAGGGTAGCCTGTTGTCATCTGTCTGTTGAAGACTGTTTAGCAGATTCATACAAACACCGTAACTCTTTTTTTAATGCAGATATGTTTCATCTAAATGATGAAAGAAAAAGAAACAGAAAAGATGTGAAAAATCTGACCCTCTGCCAAAACAGGTAACTGAATTCCCATTTGTGTCCTGTGAAACGATGCTGCTGCCAAACCTTTTCCTGCTAACTGCACAGCAAAATTAGTGAAACTGTTAAAAAGTAATGGCGAAGTTGTTTGGAGCATTCAGCAACTGAGAATACTGCAATTCTTCATGTGCAGTCTTACAGGCTCTGCTATCGCAAAAGAAGGCCACTGATCAGAGTGCCTGTGAAGAGTGGTTGCCATGGCAACCTCACAGTTTATCAAGCTTTAGGCAGTGAAGAGAAAGAGGTCTGTCTTGCGTGCACACATGTGCACACACGTGCGTGCACTATAGGCCTACAGCACAATAAGATGGAATACATGAACACTTGACTGGTAATGAATCTGCATAGCTTGTCTTATTATTTTCAGCTCTCAACAACATGAGATTAACACGTTAACTGAAAACATGCTTCTATAAGTAATTCCATCAGTCAACTTCTATTGTGGTTAGCAAACATAAATATATAAAGCCTACATACCGAGGCGAGCAGGTGGCAAGGCGACAGGGTGATTAGAGATTAGCTGCATGACTGGAGGCTTGCCGATTTGATCCCTGCAAAGACCAGAATTTACTCAGTGTTACATCCCGATGTTTTGGCTTATTCAGCCATACTGTAACAAGATACAATTAAGGATTCTTCAGTTACCCAATCAGAATCAAAATTACAAATGAAGCAGATTAGAAATTGTTTGGTACAACCCAGTATTGTTGATATTGAGTACCACAGCTATAATAGAAATCTCAGTTTGCAGTGAAATTGAATGGATCAATTACTAGAATAATTTGATATTTTCTTGCAAAGGCTTAGATAAGAACATCTATACCGCTCTCATGCTTGTGTGTTGCGATGCGAAGCTCAGACGAGATTGGAGTCAAAGGAAAATGGCTGAATGGACTAAATATGTAGACGAGTCTGCTTTATCTGTTCCTGTGTTGCAAGCATTTTCTTTGTCTGCATCTCTTCTCTCTCTCAGACACACACGACTCACAGTTTTGTATGCCACTGCCATTTAAAGGCGCCTTTTTTCAGATAAATGCCACTATGTAGTTTAAGTAGTTTGACGGCTGCCTGTTTATAGCTTCATGGCTAAAAAACGTTGCCAGCAAAAAGTATGAAACACAGGTACACTCAGTGTAGTCAGCCTAAGTACATTCTGCAGTGATAAAGCAGCTGAGCTCACAGCTAATGGAGTGACATCGTAGATCAGAAAAGCAACAATTTTGAAACCAGTTTGAAGCGTTTACCCTTCTTAAAATGTTTCAGACTTATGTTGGTATGCAACCGAGCTGACATAGTAGTGCATGAAGGACTGCGTGGATTCTTTTTCTCTCACTAATTGGCGAGAGCAAGTGTTTTAAGGCCCATTGGAAGGTAAAATATGCTCCATTTCTACCGCTTCCTTTAATTATGCTTTTTTCCGAGGTTATACTAACTGAGAACCTGTGACAGTATCATAAACAGCAATTCCTAAATGGCCACCTGAGACTGGCTACAAAAGTTAGACAGTACTCATGGACTCTCATGTTAAAATGATTCATTTAGGAACAATTAAGAAAAAAAAACATGATAAAAACTGCTGCACAAGAGGGTTTTTTTGTTTTAGTTTTAGCGCTTACCTGTCTAAACTATATTAAGGCTTACAGCTGCAACATAGTTGTGAACCTACAGTAAATGAAGGCAGGGGACTGACACAGGTTCATGACACAGACCCTGATCTTCAACAGGTAACAAAATCAATGATGAGCAGTCAGGTTTGCAACATTGTAGCCTCATTTTCTAACTGTGCATCTAGAATGACTGCTGACGCCTTTAAGGTCTCTTTGTTCTGGCATGTTTGTTTTGTCGCCTCTGTCAGTGCGCCCCAGGGTGGCTGTGGCTACAATGTAGCTGCCATCACCAGTGTGTGAATGTGTGTGAATGTAATGGGTGGATGACTGGATATGTAAAGCGCTTTGGGGTCCTTAGGGACTAGTAAAGCGCTATATAAATACAGGCCATCTTTGTTTTGTCAGAATTGTATTCAAATGTAAACACTGAAAGAAAGCTCATATGTTTGCCCTCATTAGCACAGATATTGGTGTTAGCACGTGGGACAGTGGCTTCAGGTTTACATTATTAACTGGTAATTATGGGACAATGTGTTCCATTACAAGTCTCCATTTCTACCTGTACATGTTTCTTCACTGGTAATCACTTTGAAGTCTGAGCTGCTGTTCACCCTTTGTGTTCATACAGAAAGTGACATTACCTTTCAGGTCATTTCACGGAGTAACTTGAATAGTTACTGATCAGCCTCTGGACATGTGGGGCTGAAGCTTTAGCAATCAACTTCACAGTGACTGCACATTTTCCCTAGCAACCAGTGGTTACCAGGTAGTTACCCACCAGTTTCTACGCCTGTTTGACCGGGGATTTACTGGCGAACTTTGCCAAGATTCACTAACACATTAGAACTTTGTGGCACCAAAACGGCCACAATGTCAAACTCAAAGGTTTAAAATGCAAACCACGGGTGCATGCCATGGGTCAGACAGGTTTGCATGTGCGATTGGTGCCTTCAGCTAGCTACAGGTTGCATATCACCTTAACAGACTCAATAAATATTTCAAATGCAGGCGGGTAGAGCAGGCACAATACAAAATGTGTGGCTTTTACAAACTGTGACAAGCCCGACACAATACTGTTATATGATGAAGCTACAAATGTGCTTCCCCAGTCAACTTCATTTGACACACTGTTAATGAGAAATAGCATAATAAATTATTGTGTCACCATGTAAAATAAATGAGAGAATTTCAATTTTGCGACTAGCAAACATTTTTAGACACCCTGAAAGATGTGCCTAATCTGCACCGCGGTTGGCATTTTACCGCAGGTCTGCTGTCAGGTCTGCTCTCAGTGAAGCAGAATGATTAAAGAAGCAGCAAAGTAACACTTAACACAACACCTTGACAAGCAGACGCTGGTCTCACCGCTTCAGACATAAATAGGTCTAATCTGAAAACACACACGCACACACCAGGATATCTGCTGAAAACGGAAGCGACAAAACAAGCGCTCTGTCATACACGTAAATATCATAATCTCTCTTAAAGAGCGCTTTGGCAAACTTTACAGTGGCGCAGGTAAATGGCGCCAATATCAGGTGCCAAAGACAATTTATCACGCTAGAACAGACACTTGCCAACAGGCTGGCTTTCTTACATCATGCATATTTTACCCACATTCTCACACCAATCTTTAACAGTGCCATGCTGAGTGCATCGTGTGTTAACTGTTTGGACGACTGTCGTCAAGTCAGGGAACAGCAATCATCTTTGAGCAGCATACACCAGAGCGGTGACTGGATTTGGTACAGATTTTTTCAGTTCTTAGCAACTGTGGAGATCACCTGACTTGCTCTAGAGCAGTGGCTCCCAAACTTTTTTGCTGGGCCCCCCTTTGTTTTACAAGAAAAATGTTTGCCCCCCCCCACCCCCCGCACTAACACATCCTCCAACCACAAACCCATATTTTGCTCCATTGCGGTTTATTTCACACCTCAAACATTTAGTAAACAATTAAGCAAATACAGGTAGTAATAAAATAAACTACTAACTCTTTTATGCTACGTCCACACCTACACGGGTATTTTTGAAAACACAGCTGTTTTGTCCACGTAAACGGCGATTCGAATCACCGAAAACAGAGATTTTTTTAAAACCCCTTTTTTGCGTTTACGTGTGGACGAGGAATACAGAGTTCGTCATGCAACGTCAAAGGTATGCGCCTTTTTTCACATCAGCTGTGCGCCACATTATTGTTTACTTGAGATGAATTGCAGAATGACAGATAGAGACAAAATACTGTTAATCTGACTGTCTGCAGGTTTTACACACAGTTACTGTCCCTCCATTTACAAAGGCAGAGGCGTCATGGTGTAATTATTTTACGTGTAGTTGTTTTTTTTTCCCTGTGTAATAATATTCAACATTGCAATCAAATCAAAAAATGCCTCTCTGTGCAAAATGGGGTTAAAAGCATAAACAGCTGTAGGATACTGTTAGTCTGTTATTTGAACCAGGGGAACAAATCGTGGCAGGATCAGCCTGATATTATTTGTATCCCGCTGTAACTTTACTGTATAAAGAGCTAACATCTCCAACATGTCAGGAGTAGTTAGTCATTACAACAAGTGTTTGTGAACTAAAAATCAAGAATGTGGGATCCTGTTTGTCCGTGATTTGAAAAGCCCAGCACTGCTCCCAACGAAGGGAAAACCAATCCTGCAGGCTCCCCTGCAGGATTGGTTTTCCTGCAGGGGCACTTGTGCAGGTGAAACCAAAGGGAAGATGTGCTTCACCATATTTTCTAGTCTTTGGCTTAGAATGAAGTTGGTTTGGAAACTTAGTCAGCTATGCTTCATCTCCTGCTTTGCGTTTCTGTGGGCGCCCGTGCTAGCAGTGTCCAAGCGTTTTGTTTTTTTCCTTTTCATACCAAGCCCCCCGCCGTGGCTCTGCGCTCCCCCTAGGGGGCGGGCCCCACACTTTGGGAAGGTCTGCTCTAGAGCATTGAAGCATTTGTAATGCTGAGAGAAATACTCCAGTTTATTTGGTTCTCACCGTCAAGCTCCCTACTGCACGAACTGTATTCAAATGTTCCTGATGTCATTAGCTAAAAATGTCTTCTTAGTACTGACATGTTCAGCCCTGTCCTTTCATATCCAGTGATGTCAGAGAGCATCTCTACAATTTGCCGGCATACAAGCAAAACCAGCCGTTTTGATTACAGTGGATTTATTGACTGCCTGGATAGAGAAAATTATGTCAACAAACCAAACTTCAGTCGTGGGAATTACTTGTTGAACCCTCTGAAAGAAGTCTCACTTGACTGATCATTAGCCTCCGTTTAATAGTTGTGGTTAGAATAAATGACATATCACAGGAACTGTACAGAAGAAAACCAATTAAGACTTAAAAGTCACTGAATAGCTATAATTATTGTGTGTATGCAAGTACAGTAATAATGGGCTTGCTACTACTAGACTTGGTGAAGAAGTGCTCTTCTCGTGTTCATTTATACTGCCTTAAGGCAAACGCAATATCCATGAAGGGAATTCTTTAAAAACTTGCAGTGAATGAAGTGTTTGCAAACCTTAACAGGATGCTTTTTCACACAACCTGCATCTAACGTGTTAAAGATTTTAGCTCCTGTATTTTTAACAGGGTTCTTCAGGTTTTGTTCAATTATTTGCTCTTACACAGACGAAATAGTCGTGTAGAGATGGGAAACGTGCACACAAATCTCCCCAGTTCGAGTCATTGTGCTTTTGTGTTTGCGCTGATACCCTGAGGCATTCGTGGTCAACAGAGGAAGAATCCACAGCCACTAAATTCACGAGTGTGTCTTGAGGGGGTGGACGACAGTGGGCCGCTCGCCTACCGACCCACTAATGAATAAGCGACCCAGTATCACAGCAAAGCGTGCAATAGACACGCCGCTCCCACTTTGCTTCTTTGCATACAGAAGTTGCTTTACCAGCAGGAGGAGAAATATAACATTTAAAACCAAGAAGTTGGTAGAGAGCAAATAACATATCAGGTACATTTAAGGCTCCTTAATCACCAGAAACGATTAAGCGAGGTGGCTAATCTAATCTAAAGGGAAATCAGAGTGTAGTCATTTTAATTAATGATTTTTGGTTTTTGTTGTTTTTGTTTTGTTTTTAATTTATTGTCTATTAATTTTAGTTGTATTGATGATGTATTTTACTATGAAAATATATGTTTTATTGTAAAATGTATGTATTGTGATTGTAAGCCCAACAAGGGACAATGGTTAAAAATTAGCAATATCTATAAACTTGTGGGGCGATCGTGGCTCAAGAGTTGGGAGTTCGTCTTGTAATTGGAAGGTTGCCCGTTCGAGCCCCGGCTTGGACAGTCTCAGTCGTTGTGTCCTTGGGCAAGACACTTCACCCGTTGCCTACTGGTGGTGGTCAGAGGGCCCGGTGGCGCCAGTGTCCGGCAGCCTCGCCTCTGTCAGTGCGCCCCAGGGTGGCTGTGGCTACAATGTAGCTGCCATCACCAGTGTGTGAATGTGTGGATGACTGGATATGTAAAGTGCTTTGGGGTCCTTAGGGACTAGTAAAGCGCTGTATAAATACAGGCCATTTACCATAAACTTACCTGCGTTACCTCAGTTTCATGTTTTGTGCTTGGACACTGTCCCTTTTAAATAAATAAAATAATAAAACAATAATAGAAATAATAGAAATAATAAAATACCTCCTTCTGCTCTCACTGCAACTTCTGTATTTTTAAGTTATGCTACTTCCTGCTTCCACTCTTTACTATATTTTGAATGTAAATATTGTACTTTGTATTGCATACTTGTTATTTACAGGTTTTAGTTAGAAAATGAAAACACAACATTATATCGAAACTCTTGTACAGCTCTTATCACATAAAGTGAGCTTGAAGCATGCCCAGAGGTTTCCATGACATTTTCTACACTGTCTTTATTTTTTATTAAATCCCCCCCCACCCCCACCGCCACCCCCGCCATCATGTCCTTGGGCCCGCCTGTGTCCCATTCATTAAAGAAATCCTGAAAGCGCCCCGTACTGAATTAAAATTAAATCAATGGAAGCAATATCTTCTATTACCCTGCAGTGAGGCAGCTTCATGCCTGTGTTTTGGTAATTTACTCCTATATACGGTAAAGCTAATGCTGATTCTATCAGTAAACGATCAGGCAAAGCTTTGTGTCCCTGCAGTTGCCAAGGAATGGGAATGACTTGTGAATTTTTCAGGTGAACGTATGTACATGATTCAATATTTACAAAGCAAATATTAATTAGCAGCAATATGTTAAAAGTAAGACTAACTGCACCCGGACTCTGTTAATGTTACGCATGAGAATCGAGTGTTTGTCAAATATTTAGTAATCCTCCCCTTTGTGTCTTCTTTTTTCTGCTGCTTTTACTGTCGGGGGGCAGTATGTGCATTGTTCATAACAGACATTTTGCCTGTCAGAAGCACTTCACTTTATGCATCGTATTTGTTTTTTTAGTGTTATAACTGCAAAGACAATGCAATTTAAAAGACAGTGTTTTTAAAAACAACCCATATGAAAGATCAGGTTGATTTGCTGCCGCTGTACAACGTGATATTTAACACAGCACCTTAAGTAATCATGGCGTTTTCAGAATATGACAAAGCCTTCCCGTCAGGAGGCGGACAGACTTACATTCCCGAAATTCATAGGCAATTATTGCTTCCTATTTATAGATCTTTTCCAGGGCTTTTAATACTGTTGATCACACTATTCTCTGACAGATATTACTTGGCACAGAAGCCGTGGTGTGTACACGATGACAGACTCAGTTTGATGTTCTCGCTTCAATGATTTCTATCTGTCTTCAAAGGATCTCTGCGGCTGTGCGCTTGAATGTGCTCCTTTAACCATTTCAGCTGTTAATCTGAGTCACAATGTCAAATGTTAATCTTTAACAACAGACTGATGATGCAGCTACGTGGCTTTGCTAATGACGTTGATGCACTTGGATCTTTGACAGCGTTTCATTCGCTATAAGCTGCATCCAGTTTACTGGTGAAACTAAACGTTTGCTTTGTTTTCTCTTTTGTTTGTTCGTTTTGTTGGTTTTAGTTGTTTTGTTTTTTTAAAGAAGAAATTCCAAAAGAGACGAGTTTTCCTTTTAAGGTTGTACTTTCAACCTGTGCTGAATTCAACCCGCTATATGTTCATTGGGATAATAGAGCGAATGCACTGAAATTCACATATTTAAAGAGCATAATAGGTCTGCACTGTCTTTTTTCTTTATTATTTGTTTTTGTTTGTGTTTTTGTTTTTTTAGGTTTATTTTTAATCCTTTTTTTTCTTTTTTTTAATGACATACATTGATAAATATTACTTTCCAAAAAGTGCTTGAATTTAGAACCACGTTATAAAGAAGTCTGAAAGGACACCAAAAAAATGGAAGGACTACTTTTAATACAACATTTTATATGATTTGATCATTGTGCTTTTACCTGAATGTCTTTTTTTCCATCTATTGTGCGAATACCAGGGTTCAGAAATAGTAGAGCAGACTAGATGGATAAATGTTCTTCATAAACTTATCCTAATGTTACGGGAAATTGGGACTTTTTTCATCATAGCTCATAGACTACTTAAAAGCCATCTTTTGATATAAGAAAAATACACGTGCACCGAGTACAACTGATATATTTTTACTATTACGCACAAAATAATATTCTATTGAAAACTGTGTCCTTGATATCCAAATGGCCTGCTTGACTCCACGCTCAAACCAGCGTCAAGGAGGCCATTTACGTGAAAAGGGAAAGACCATCTCTGAATTGAGGAGGGGGCCTAAGGGTACATCTTTCGCCATCTTACAATGCTGTGATTGCAGCCATTCCCCAACTCTCTGTGAATGGTACTCATGGCCATTGATCAGTGGTCTTTGATCAGTGGGTTTTGGTCAGTGTTTGTTGATCAATGGTCATGAGAATTTGCATAATTAAGATTAAGGAACTGACCTCACAGCCCTTTGTTCCTTCAGTGGGCTGGCTTCAGTCATTATGTTTATAAGGTTGGGGAAACCTGCAGTCAGCTGAGACTGAAGAAGTCACCTGGATGAGTGACGAAACATTTCTCCCAGAAAACGCTACGTCCAGATGAACAGAATCAACTTTTGGAGATTTATTTTCCTGGATGATTGAGAATGCATCAAGATGTGTCCTTGATAGATGCTCCAACACTGAAAAAAGCTTCATATTAATCCACTGTGGCAATGTTTATTTAAGCACACCAGTACATCTGATCCAGTTACCTTTATCACAGTTATTTTGTAAGGTTAGACTCCAGATGTCAGACATATTATTCAACTACTTAAAACAAACTATGCAGGCTAAATGACCATGAAAGAAATGTTGGTAAGTTTTATAAGTTTTGTTAATGTCTAACTTTGTATGCACATAAAATGCCTATTAGACTTTATTTTATACAGTAAATATTTATTGATACGCTCCTTTATTAAATAAAACATTTTAATGTAAGACGTCCATGAGTCAGGTTTACTAAGCACAAGCTGGGTTTTGTTGTGAGAGAGAGCACAAAATATAGGGAGTAAAATATATAAACTAAGTGAGCAAATGGATTTACTGATGTTGCAACGTACAGTTAATGGCACTGATATTTGACACCCCCAAAAAAGGGTGTGTATTAATTTTTCAGCTTTTTTCAGCTTTTTTGTAACGATCTGCCTGCACTTGCATTTAGAAAACGTTTTTAAAATGACCTGTAAAACTAACCACACTATTTTACTGTTACTGTGCAGCAGCAGCACTGTGCTAAAATTCTTCTTGTCTACAATTGTTTTTGTCATCGACTAACCAAACGATTCAATTCATGTACGTTTAAAGCTGCAGTCGTCTAAACTTTAGGCAGCAGAACCAAAATCCTTACGTCCATAAGGGTGCACAGACCGCGCTCCTGTTCCAGAGCCAGAAAGAGGCCTACTCACACTGGGACACCTGCCTCGTCCATTCCCTAGTACAATTGTCCCCCACCTCCCTCCCCTGCTGGCCTGCCGTCACACTGCGCTAACGATCCAGCCCTCAAAAGCTTCGGATTGTCTCAGCATCCTAAATCTTCTCTTTTGCTCTCGCGCTCTCTTTCACGCACACATTTTCTTTTTAAAAGAGCTCCTAAATGAGGTTTCTACTTCTTGTATTCTTTGATTTAAATGGGACCGTTTTTGGAAGCTCTCATGCATTTTTAATTTAATACAGCAGGGAAGGCGTAGCTGCGTGGGTGCAGTTAGTGATCACACTGCATGTGCTCCACCATGCCCGCTTACTTTACACTTAAGTGGGCATACTGTGGGTGAGTAACACACTCTAGGCTTACTTGTGCGTTGTAGGTATGGCACTAATGTATAGACTTTGGGTGAGAGATGAGTACAGTTTCACCCCTCTGGCTTGTTTCTTTTGAAGAAAGTGAGACTGTTACATTTGCCTCCAGCCTTCAGCACCTTATATATCTCCAGTTTATGCAAATGTGATCCAGTGCATCCTTGATGAAAAGAGATTTCAGTATCTCATAATATTCAGGTGAACTGTTTTCACCAAGCAATAAAGTTATAAACCTCAAGGCAGAAGGGAAAATATTATCAAGAACAGTCATCTGTTTAAAAAAGAGCACTTCTTCTGTACTGCCGTAACCTTTGAACTCTTGGCCTGTGTTAATTAGAGGTCAGTTCTTTTCATTGAATAGCAAAAAGTAAAAAAGTGAGCATGTTCACGCACAAACTGAAATGATTCCCTTTTTCAGCCCGATTGTGGATCAAGTTCGCCTTGTAATCGGAAGGTCGCCGGTTCGAGCCCCGGCTTGGACAGTCTCGGTCGTTGTGTCCTTGGGCAAGACACTTCTCCCGTTGCCTACTGGTGGTCAGAGGGCCCGGTGGCGCCAGTGTCCGGCAGCCTCGCCTCTGTCAGTGCGCCCCAGGGTGGCTGTGGCTACAATGTAGCTGCCATCACCAGTGTGTGAATGTGTGTGTGAATGGGTGGATGACTGGATATGTAAAGCGCTTTGGGGCCCTTAGGGACTAGTAAAGCGCTATATAAATACAGGCCATTTACCATTTATTTTCTGTGTACATTCTCCTCTTACTCAGCGGCCCACCTGGCCACTGCGAGCTTAATTCTTTGTCGTGCACATGCTTGTACAGCACACCACCCCTTTGTTCTCTGTGAATTAATACTTGCAGCTTCACTGTTAATCTATAGGGACAATTTTTAAAGAGTTCCTTCCTTTCATCTGATGTTTTCATTATGATGCAACATGGAAATTTCTGTGCAACCTCTGAGATCTGAATAGATTTAAGAAGGGGAACTGGCAGAATGGGGGAGAAAAATGTGATTATTTCAACCAATTTCTGGGTTTGTCTGTGTCGAGTTGCTTGCGGGCACAAAGAATGAGGATGGTGTTCTGTTAACTGTGGGCAGCAAAGTTGATTTGCACATTTCAGCAGCATCACAATTATTGTAACAAAGGGTTGAAGCCTAGTCTAAGACTGTTTCCTTTCCTAAGACATTCCAGATATTCAAACGTTTGCACTGGGAAGACGATCCTTTCCAGTGTCTTTGAATCCTTTATGCATTACATTGTAACTTGATTGATGTATAAGAACCATCTCGAACTGAGCCATGCAAAAAATGTTTGGATTTCATTCAGTTTAGTTCACTGTGACCTCCATTTACCACGGCTCTGTAGTATTACCTTTGAGCCTGCACACAGTATCTCTCCCTCTGTCGCCCACCAATTCGAGAGAGGTTAAAAAAAAAGTTGAAATTTGCTGTACTCGGTGTCCTTCAGTGAACACCCATGAGGCTCAATATTTGGAGTATAAAAAAAGTGGTGAAAATGGATTAATTACAGCGGTCACTTTCCACTTGCAGCCCAGGGGACTCACCATAGGATAGCAAGACTCACCTAGTCTCCCACCGCTCCTTCCATCTGCCATGTCACACCTACTGTTTACAGCCGGTGCGCTACAGCTCCTCGAGCCCACGGGGCACAGGGGCAAATTTGAAATACCTGGCTTGGTACAGGATGCCTGAAAACTCTGAGAGCAAAAGAAAGGTGATGGTTAAGGGTCGCATGAGGTGAGGTTGAGGTTAAAGTGGCTCGACAAGAGCTATGAAGCTTACCAATGTGTGTGTGTTTGCGCACCCGTGTGTGTCAGCTGCTCCCTGTGAAAGCGCCACAGGATTTGCTATATCTTTGGCAGTAACCTCCCTAACAGAGAGGGAATGTCAGCGTGGTAATGCGATGTCCTCCTGCCTCTCTGTGACTTGTCACTCACCCAGTGGGCTTTTTTAACACACTTCATTCTCCCTTTTTCTCTGGTCCTGTAGGGATTTTCAACATGTCTCTCTAGTGAGTGAAGCATATTGATGGACATTCAAGCGTTCTTGCACCAATGCCTTCACAGCGTCCCACATTGACCTGAATTGAGAGTGGAACACCTAGAAACATGACCAATGGTGTCAGAATTCAGCGGATCATAGCTTTTTCAAGCTTTCGAGGTGGATGAAATCATCAAAAGAACCGAATCGTTCCTCTGTAAATGATTGCATTTTGCAGAATAACTATTAAAAGGACATTACGCAATGTGCGGCTTGGCCAACCATGTCTCCTAGAAATTGCATTCATAGTCTGCATTTAAGTGTTAGTTAAAGTGCTTGCATAGATTGTATGGATGTACAGATTAGCATAGTGTTGAATCCTAAGGACCACTTTCACTAAGGTGGTAGTTTAGCAGTGCTACCTCGCTGTTTGTGGGTGTTTTTTTTTTTTATTTTAAAGGTGAGGTCAGTAAATACTTCTTGTACAATACTGACAAAAGCAAACTGGCTCTTCAGATCGTGGGTAGGAACTCAATATTGTTGCCTTTATTTTACCAGGAAGTCTGCTTGTCTCCTTTACAAGATAGCAGCCAAACTGATATATATAATGCAAAATACAAATCCAAAATATCTAAATATTCAAAACATAAAACATTAAAATAGCTTCTCAAAAGAAACATCTACAAGTCTCCTTCACTGCGTTCGTTATTTTGCCTTTAAATTCATCAAAAAGCGTGTTTAAATTTAGTTCTTTCTGTAAAGTCTTCCATGTTTAAGGTGGACAGTAAGAAAATCTTGTTTCCCCCGATCTGTCA